>NW_010314969.1:33210-41693 GCF_000700745.2 Antrostomus carolinensis | reverse complement strand
TGGGAAGATGAGGAGTGTGTATTTTAGAAGGAGAGTGTACTCGTTCCTGTCTTCTTTTTCATCGCGTGCTTCGCAGGGGACTGGAGTAGCCCTGTGCCAAAATGGCTAGCACCCAGTGCCGTGGGGCTGTGCGCCCGTCTCCCGTGAGATACGGGAAAGCCTGTGCCTCGGGAAGCAGCTGTTCTCTCCGTACGGTGTATCTCGTTTCTGCACGGAGCCAAGGCTTGCGGTTTGGCCTTCAACCGAACTTTGACAACAATTAATTTTTATAGAAACAATCCTTTCAAAAGAGATCTTGCAAATGGGAGTTTCTCCTTGAAATGTCATTGGTGTTGCTCGTGCCATCCCTAGCTTGGACATCCCGGGGAGATCTGTGTGTGCTTCTCAAGGTGACTTCTGTGGGGTTTTATTTATTTATGATGTTCCATGGTTGCTGCCGGGCTTTGGAAGCCTTTCGTGGGGCTAAGTGGGGGTTGGCTGGTGTGTGAAGCCCAGTTCGTGGGGGCTCATGTCCTGGGCATGGTCTGAGTGAGGACGCACATCCTGGGCCACACTCCTCCCTGGCTTGGTGGCCCAGGGCTTTGCTGTCCCAATGGGCTGGCCGGTGACCCGTGGGCTGGCCTCGGAGCTGCCAAGCTGTTCTCTGGCATCCGTTGGAGGACAGTTTCACACTGGTGCAGGCAGCTACTGCCTGCTCCCTCTGCAAACACAGCCTGACATGTCGCGTTCACGTGCTGCCGTGGGGCCAGCGGTTGTTTTGTCAAACGGGGCAGGTGCACAGGTTGTCTTCTTCAAGAGCTGTGGCCTGGCTGTGGACAGGCTTCCCTGGGCCCAGAGGAAATAGCTGTACAGTTTTAGAAGGATGGTTTTGTTCTTTTTTGGGTTTTGTTTTGGAGTTGTCTAATTCATTCCTGTGTGATCACCAGTTCTAGAAGTGCTGGAGATACTGTAGGGTATAAAATGCTGTTTAAAACCAGCTCTCTGCCCCAGGGCCTTTCCCTGCGTGGACCTCAGATAATACGCTCACATCCCACCCCATGTTCTTGCTGTCTGTGATGCTGGAGGAGGAGGCAGAGCAGTGAAGGTGGTCCCTGTTCCCACCCGCCCGTGGATGTCAGTGGTGTTCTGAGTCAGCTCCTCATCAGGTGACAGATCTACTTCCCTTTTTTTTTTTCTTTTTTCTTTTTTTTTTTTCTCCTTTTTAACCTCCCTCTTTCAGCCAAAAATGTTCCGTCATGAAAGCACAGCCCAATATTCCTGGGGTGGATGGGCTCATCCTCCCATGGATGGCACTTGGAGAGAGTTTGTTTTCAGACCAGAGTGGTAAGGAGAAGCTTGGAAGAAAAGTGAGTGAGATAAGACGTGAGCAGAGCTGGAGATTTTAATAAATTGACCACATGGTGTGTGATGGAGCAGTGCCATCAGTGAGGTGTTCTGGGGCCCTTTGGCCTGCCCATCACCACGGTGGGGTAGGGCTAGGCTGGTTTTCTCCACCTGCTGAAGATCCTGAAGAAGCCTCTGCCCTAAAACTATCCCTTGCAGGACGTGTTGGGGAAGCAGCTGAAGAAGGACTTGCAGCTTATCGACTAAACCATGGGCAGAGGAGTGATTAATCCATTCCCTGATTGTACCTTAATTTAAAAAATCCAAATAAATGGGACCTGAAGCTGCAAGTAAGCTTGAACCAGATGAAGACTGGGCCTGGAAGGGCTTTCATCTGGTCAGTGCCACAGGCTGCTGGGTGTGATGAGCCTGTGCCCAAGCCCCTGGTTTGAAGGGGGGAAAAAAATTCCTTGGCGTTGCTGAAGCTTGTTGCATTGGAGCAGTTGTGCAGCAGTGTCAGGAGGAAACTGGGACAGTTGCACTTCTGGGTGCTGTCTCAGTACCTTGGTGTGCAGCTGGCATGCTTGCGGGCTCCCTTGCTGTCTGGAAAACTGCTCCTGGTGCCCTTTGGGGACAGAGAAGGGGAGCCCAGCTTGGGTTCTGGGTTGCCTGCCCTGGTGCTGGCCTGTCGCCCAGCCGGCCGTTGTGTTTGGCTCCTTGCAAACCAGATAACGCCAGCGTGCCCTCGGTCTGCTTGAGACGGAAATGGAGGTAGAAATTCATGTTTACTGTCAGCAAATCGCCACGCTTGGTACCTACAGGGAGCCCAGAGCTTTTGGGGTTTATGTTTGCATTATGCCCTGGTTTATGGGATGCCTAGGGTAGCTCCTCGCTTCTGTCCTTCACTGAGGTTTCCTCCTACAGAACTGAAATTTTCTTGTGGCCTTAAGTTTGTGCAGAGCGATCCGATGTAAGCGGCCAGCACTGCCTCCTTCCCAGCGCTCGCATCCGATAACGGCGTGTCCTCCCCACGCACCACCCTAACAGCGAACATCCCTGAGCTCCCAAAGCCACCTTGGCAAGTGAATCACCAGAGACCCAGCTGATGGCACGAATACAGCAGGTTCCCCTTTTATTCGATGCTGTTCCCTGGCGCCCATTCGCTTTTGTCCCTGCTGTGGCTGGGCTGATTATGTGGGTCTGTCTCATCGTGGCCATTGTGTGCCGGATGAGGCGGCCGATTGTTCTGCTCTGTGGTGAGCTGGGGCCGAGGCATGGCGGGGCTGGTGGAGATGCAGTGGCTGGAGGCTCCAGGAGATGCTCTGGTGTCGGGTCCCTGCTGCCTGCCAGGCAGCAGGTATGAGGTGATGCTTGTGCGGGTGGGGAGGTCGCTTTTGCTCACTGCCTTGCTCAGAGGTCTTGTGAGCGGCAGCAGCAGGGTAAAGGGCAGCGAGGAAGACTGTGCTTTAATGATATGCAGTCACATTGACCCCGTCTTTGGAATGAGCAGAGCTTGGCATGGGGAGAACCATTTTGTCCTGCTCCAGAATCCAGCGTGCACCTCAGCAGGCTTTTTGCAAGGCTTGTTCCCAGCACTGAAGCTCTCCCCTCCTGGGACAACCACCCTGTGAGCCTCTCGCTTCTCCAGACAGGATGTGCAGAAGTGGGATTGCCAGAGGTGTTCTGTCCATGCCCAGACCCTGGTGTTGGAACAAGGGTCCTCCAAGGAGCTCAGCTGCAGTCCCTGAAAATGCATTGTCTTGCTGGTTTTGTGCTCTTTTCACAGGACCTGGAAAATCAAGGGAATTCCTTCCTGTGGCTGCAAACAGTAATGCTTTTACAAGCTGCTTGCACTGCAAGTTGTGGTTTCATCTTGATAACTCTCTCTGCAACAGTAGGAATTTCTCAGACCTTGGACTTGGTCCTCGTGGAGAGGGTGGTTGCTGCGTGGCTGGGAGGAGGAGGTCAGGGGCCTTCCCTTGTCCTTGGCTAGTTGCTCTTGGCTTTTCCCTTCTTGTCTCTCCAGATATTGGAGCCTTTTTATTTTATTTTATTTTATTTTTAACTTAGTTTTGCACAGGGATCTTACTTGGTTGGATCTGATTGTAGGAAAATAATGCAGAGAATTGAAATTATTGAGTGAAAGATTGTTACCTTTGTGAGAGAGCTGTAATTCGCTCCGGCTTTACTTCCTCAAAACTTATGCTCCCGACCGGTCTTACAGGACACGAGGTAGCAGCGTTAGCCCTGAATTGCATTTGTGGTGCAAGAACTTGGTTTTGATAGGCAGGAGGGCTTTGAAATGCTATTCCTTCACGCTGCATTTCAGTGGACAGCAGAGCGGTACTGTGGAGACCAACAGCTTCCTTTGTACAGCCCGTTTCTTCTTTGGTCCCTTGTGAGAATATTAATTGGCCAAATGTGGTTGATCTGGTTTGGTTATTTAATGCGTCAGCCTGGAAAATCTTAGCACAGAGGAGGTCCAGGGGTGAAAATGCAAAAGATTTTGCTACCATCAGCTGGCCACAGATTGAGGGGACCATGGGAAGGGGTTGAGTTGCCCTTGGTGGTGAGGAACAGAGGGAGAATGGTGGCTGTGGTCCCGTGAAGAAGGATGGCACTGTGGGGACAGAAGGTGAAGATGCAGCTCAGAGTAACAAAATGAGATGTAGCCCTGGCTTTCACCCTCCACACCTTCCCTCTGCAGTGTAAGGGAGTGTGGTATCTTACTATGGAACAGTGGCAGCACTGCCCTCCTTCACCCTCCTCTCCCCAAGAGATCTGCCAAGCAGCATTTCACAACCTACAGCAGGAACGGCCCCGTTCCTCAGCGTATCCCACTGAGGTTTTTGCAGTCATTGAATCCGACAGCGACTGGGGGTAGTAAGAAACCCTCAAGTGCTCCTTGGTACGAGAACTTGAGCTCAGGATCTCCTGTGCTATGTGTGAAAGGAGTCTAGCAGCAGCTGTGGGAAACAGCTCCTTTGGTAGCTCCGCTTTCTTCCAGCACCACGTCTCCAAAAGGCACGTGCAGGCAGGAGAGCGGCCGCAGCCCTGCTTGCACAGAGCTGCTCCTGTGCCAGGGCATCCAAGGCACTGATGGTGCAGAACATTGGTTGGAGACCACCTTTTGGTCAAGTCTAACAGATTACAAGGTTTCTTTGAGGGCAGGTGGATTACTAGGTTTTCTTTGCCTGTAAGGTCCCTGTGTTGTCTGAGTTATTTTTCTGGTGGCTCGCTGGGTGTTGCAGCTGCAGAGAGTATGTGAAGAGTTCACATTTCATCCACCTCTGGATGGCCTGGCTTGTGGAAGCTGATCAGCAGTCACAGAAGCGTCCATGTACTGGTTCATTCCTGCAAATTAAATGCTTCAAAACTTCAGAGATCTGCAATGGACCAAACCTTAAAGCAAAGCCATTAGTGCTGTCAGCCAAAACTTCTGGGACACCTGATCTTCATGGGACTGGGAAGCTGTGGAGGGCCAGGGCTTCAGCAGGCGCTTGGTCACTTCAGGTGGCTACTGGCTCTGGTGGAGATAAGGGCTCTGACGCTGCTGCTTTGTTTCCTGAGTAGATCATCTGCATCTTTTCCAGGTGGACTCATTAATTGCATTAACTCAGGCAGCATCTGCTCTACAGGGTACAGTGAACACCCCGGGGACCACTGCAGGGAATGGAGATGAGCAACGTGGGGAGCTGTATGTTTGCACTTGCTCTTATTTGAGTTCTGTTACTGTTGGTGGATTTTAATATCCAAGCAGTGCATGGCGTCCTCAAATGCTTAATTTTATTGAAACTTCTGGGAAACCTCACCAGGGTGGCACTGGTGACTCTCACCGGAGGTGTTGGCTGGGGCTGACGTTGGCTGGGGAAGGCTCTGCAGAGCCCTCTGCTCTCCCTCTGGCAGCACCAAGGGATGAGCAGTCTAGAAGAGAAACTGATACGCAGCTATACCGAGTGAGAAAATCTTTCCCTGAGCAGCTTTATTTTTAAAGCATCATTGTTACAATAAAATGTCTGTTTACTTTGACAAAACCTTTGCTGGGTTATTTTAGTAAAGTTTGTTTTCATACTGGCTTTTTCTTCCCCTTTGCACTTGGGCTGTTGTTCTGACTGTGGTTTTGTCTGACAGCATTTTGAACACTAGTGTGTTGGGATGGTTAACGTGTGTTTGAAGGTTTTCTAGCACCTGCTCTAAACACTGTGGGTATTAGTCCTGTTTTGGGAGATGGAGCAGAAAATGTATAGTGGGCTGTACTGTAGAAATGCAAAAAAACCCCCAAAAAAACCCGAACTGGAAATTTTTGAGATATGTTTGTGGCTGTGTCTTTTGGAGAACATGAAATTGAGAGTGTTAAAAACGTCAGGGCTTTCAGCATTGCTCTGGGGCTGCTATTATTTTGAAAGGAAAGGTGAAGCGCTGAGGGGTGATGTCAGTGCCCAGCAGGAAAACTGATCTCTGCCATCCTCATCTGCTACTTGGAAGGGTCCCAGGGGTGACAGAGGGACAGCATGTGTAACCCCCATCCCGCTGGGAAGTGTCCTCGTGGATGCAGCTATGGTTGGAATCATAGAATGGTTTGGGTTGGAAGGGACCTTAAAGCTCATCCAGTTCCAATCCCCCTGCCATCAGCAGGGACACCTTCCACTAGACCAGGTTGCTCAAAGCCTCATCCCACCTGACCGAGAACACTTCCAGGGAGGAGCAGCCACAGCTTCTCTGGGCAACTTGTTCCAGTGTCTCACCACCCTCAGAGTAAATAATTTCTTCCTAATATCTAATCTAAACCTCCCCTCTTCCAGTCCAAAGCCATTTCCTTGTTCTATCACTACCTGCCCTTACACTGTTACAAGGAGTTCTAACAGTGTAACTGCCCTTGGAGTGTGATGGGCAGGGCAGAGGTGCCCTTTTACTGTTACAAAAGGAATTTTCTGGGCCTTGCTGGTCTTGCTAAACCTAAAGTGAAGGAGCAGGTTGTTGTGCTGGGGGGCGCAGGCAGGTTTGGGGGATCCCTTGTGCTCTCTAGTGACTCTGGGTATTTTGTATAACACCACAAGCTTTAGTGCACCTTATTTGAAGCTTTATTTTTTCAAAGCATGTAAATATTTCCTCAGGGGTGCAAGAAGCTCAGTTATTAGAGCACTCCGGGTTGCGCAGGGGAGGTGAGGGGGGATTAGCGCTTGCTTGGGCTGGGCTTCAGCTGACGGCGTGTAGTCAGGTTGCGTGTGGCTTCCAGAAGTTCCTTTTTCTAGGGTTTTGGTTTTGAGGTGCGAAACCAGTGAGCTCTTCCCTTTGCAAGCCTGCGGTTGTGTGTGGCATCCCCGGGCTGGTGCAAACCCCTCCAGAGCCCTTGCCCCATGTGCAGGTCTTGTCCCAGGGCTCCTCTGAAGATGGTGTCGGGGTGCTGGCCAGCCCCCCTTGCAGCAGAGGGGACCCCAGCTGGGTTGTTTGTCCCTGTCCCCCCTGGCTCTTGCTGCAGGGGAGAGGCTGCTTCCAGGGGATGTGGGTTCAGATTCCACTATGGGTTTCTTCTCCAGGCTGTGCCTCAGTTTCCCTACTTGGTGGGAGCTTGCTTGGTGTTAAAAACCCGCTATTTTCTTGTCCTGATGAGTGGGTATGTGTGATGCTCGCTTGGGTTGCGTGGGAGGCGGTGCCTGCAAAGCTGTTCCCTCCTTGTACCTTTCTAATCTGAAAGGTAAAGGTTGGGAAATATTTCTGCATGGAGGATGCCGCTGCATGCGTAATGGAAGAAAGCAAATATAGGCAAAAAACCCCGACGCACAGCGGCGAGTTGGACCATGGGATCAGCCAGTGTTTGTTTGCATATCTAGGGAACTTTATGGCAAAATAATTGATCGGTTTTACTTGAATGCTATCACCACATAAACGATCAAAGGAACCTCTTGAGTCCTGGCACTGCATTAGCCACCTCCTTTGCTTTGGAGAGGCTGGGGACCAAGCTGTGCTGACACTTTAAATATGCTGATAGGCTGCCAAAAAGCTCCTGTGCAGGGACCGGGGGTTTACACTGCAAAGAGGACGAGCTGGCGGAGGAGGTCTGTGTGGTGCCTGTGATGGGGTGTGTGTGCTCTTAATTTATGGCGTCTCCTCTCAGCAGCAGGTTGGGAGAGGCTGTGTCGTTTTGGATGGACAGTGGTGAAGATGGCTACGTGAATGCTGATGTTTATAAAGTGCCTCTAAAAAAAAAAAAAGTACAAAGCATACAGAATGAAAGAGGAAAGCAAACACTGCAGTGCACCAGGCAATCGAGTGCTAACTGATAATTTTGTTTTTCCTCAACTACCTGGCAGGAAAAGGAAAGCATTTCAGTCCCGTCCCTGCCTTTCGTGCCCTCTGCATCAGCAGGTGCTGGCAGGAGGTGCTGCCCGTGGTGCGGGGCCTTGGGCACGTCAGGCAACAGCTGCTCTTGCTAAAATTCCCGGGAGCCTGGCGATGGCGTGGGCAGAGGGGGGAGTAATGGGGGGAACCTGCTGGGAGTTGGCAAGTGATGCACAGACCGCAGGTAAATAAACAGGCTAAAATGGCTGCATTCCGCGGCAGGAGAGCGCAGAGCTGATATAGGTTGAAACTGGTGTTGGCCACGCCCGAGGCGTGCGGTGTTTTCTGTGCCGGGGCCGCAGCAACCTGCTTCCCGGGAGAGGATAGCGGAGATGGGAAGTTCCGATCAGCAAACGTGGGGTTCCCATGGAGCTGGGGACCCCCCGGCCGCAGCGGCTCCTGCAGGGTTGTGAAATGCTTCCACACATGCAGCTCGCTCTTATTCTGCAGTCATATTTCTTCCCCCCCCCCAGTGTTTTTCCAACTCATGTCTTGCTGCCAGAGTCCATATTAATAATGCATGACTTTTTTTTTTATGGTGCTTCCTTCCCGGCGTCCCTTTCAGCTGCTGAGTCAGAGAAGATTGTTATAGCAGCAACCTCTGAAGTGGTGAAATGCCCCTGCAATGCTCAACTGCTGTCATTTATCATCCCCGCTCCTCTGCGGGCAGCCCTTTCCCTTGCCCAGCTCTCGGTGACGATACTGATGCCAAAGGGCTGATTTCTGTTCTGCTGGCGGGTGACTGGCGAGATCTGCTCTGCTGAGCCTTCTTGGCTGGGATTTGATTAAAGCAGATATTGCCTCTGTTGGCTGCTTTAATT
>NW_010314969.1:29364-33176 GCF_000700745.2 Antrostomus carolinensis | reverse complement strand
CTCGGCCTGGGGCTGTGCTTTGGGGTTGTGCCCAAACCTTTTTTTTTTTTTTTTCCTTCCTAATTCTTCATTTTTTAAAAAATTTTTTTCCCCTCCTCCCTGTGCTCCCCCTGAGATCTGTGCCTGGGCTTTTTAAGGTAATTGAGATGGCAGGAGCCACATAATGTGTTAACTTGGTTAAATTAACTCAAAATCCTTCCAGTGGCTGTTGAAATGTGCCTGGCTGCTTCAGGAAACCTCGGATCTGCTAATGCAGTATGGAGCAGGGATTTGCAGGGCTGCTGCCTCTGTGTTGGGATCAACCCTTGGGGTCACCTCCCCAGGGAGCCAGTCCCCGCCTGTGGGGTCTGAAACCTGGAAAGAAATAGGGAGCAAGAGCACTTTGCAGGGAATTTGTCTTCTAATAGTTTTCTCAAATAATAAATATGCTGTAATCTTGGGAGCAGATCTCTCCCGTCCCACATCCTAGTGTGCTTTTCTGTTTGAGTGGAAGCAGCTGCTGGGGGAATCACTGCTGGGGAGCGGGGTCACACAGCCTCGGGCTGGGAAAAAGCATCCTCATGGTCTTCCCCCACTCGCTGTTCTGCCTCTGCGCGCTTTGAAAGACCCACCTGTAAGTTTGAACAGCTACTCCGGAGCCAAGCAGGAGAGGAGCAAGGCAGGAGGAATTCTTTCTGAGGAAGGAGGGTTTCTTTTTGCCAGACTTCCCAAACTGCCTCGTTCCCCTGTGTCCCACTGTTGGGGATGGCACCCACATGTGTGCACCTGTGCTGGGGGTGCAGAGAGGCAGCCGGGGACCTGGGAGGGACCTGGTGCTGCTTTTCCTCATCACAGCTGGTGAGAGCTGCCTGGTGTGGCCAGACGGTGATGCTCCCTGGGAGCGGGGTGTGTGTGGGATGCTGACCCTGGCTACACACCTCCATTGCACCCAGAGCCAGCCTCTGGCCTGTCTGGCAGTGGGGACAGTCGCCCTTGTCATGGCATTCTTCCCACCTGACACCCAGGCCTTTCTGCTAAGGCTCTACAGATGCTGTGCTACTGATTCATTCCTCCTGAGGAAGGGGAAGCGTCACTGATATGGTGTGAAATTCCCTCAAATCTGCAGTGTGTCCTCCCTCTGTGCTGCTGCCTGGCTCCCTTGCTCAGGGTCAGTGATTTCTCTTGCCATGGATTTTTTTAGGGTTTTTCTGTCTGTCGGGTTCCCACTGCCTGGGCCGCAGGGCGAGTCTGGAGGCACCCTACCTGTCCCCTCCAGCGGGGTGAAGGCAAGGTCTTTCCATGGGTGGCCTTTGCCCATTTCAGGGGGGGGAAACTTTGCAGAAAGATCCCATGGGCTTCTGCCCCTTGAATCCATATGGGCTTGCTGGAGCAGTGGTGACAAGCCGTGTGCCTTCTTGGTGCGGTCACCAGCAGCCCCAATATTTCTGCCTGACTGGGCCATGTCCCCGAGAGCACCTTTACACTGCGGGCAGCCCCGCTTGCCTGGCAGCGAAACAGAACGCCACCCACAACTAGTGAGAAGAGCGACTTGCTTCTCGGCTAACAAGATTTAGGTGGATTATGCTATGTATTTAATCAAGGGCTAAGCTCATTGCCTTATTTGAAATGGATCAAAGCCCTTGAAAATGCCAGCCTGGAGACCAGCTATTGAGTGAGAATATTATTCAGCTGTGTTTCTGTGCGGTGAAGCTTGCTTTCGAAGAAGCTGGGTAGTTGAGCAGGCAGGTTTTGTACCACAGCACTGACCAAATGCAAAACCAGATGTGAAAAGTTTGAGGTGATGGGGAGGTAGGAGCACGTGAGTGGTGTTAGTCATTCAGCATCCTGGAGGATATGGGCAGGGAAAAAGGCTTTCTTTTCTAGCTTTTGGTTTGCAACTACGTTTCCGGATATCTAAAGCTCTGTGCGAGCAGGTAAGGGAGATCCTCTGGCTTTTGGCAGCCAGGCTTTCACCTTCTAGAAAAGCAGCTTTGATTTTTGTGTGAGCTTGTGTGGCTCTGCAGCAGGGACCAGATTCTGCCCCACACTCCCTGCAGTGGCCATTGGTAGTGTTGGAGCTCACGGGGGTCGTCTCCTCACGTCTTGGTCCCCACAGCAGTGTTGCTGTGGGACTTTGGCTGTGGCCATGGAGGAGCCCATGCTGGTTTCAGAGGAGTAAAGCAGAAGATGCTCCTTGCTGCTCTTTTAGCCTGGAGAGACATGCCCTGCTCTGGCTGTTGCTGTGTGGTGGGAGCCCACATCTTGCAGCGAGAGCAGCTCTCCCCATTTCCTGGGGTCACGGGTTGCTGACTGTGGGGCTCCCGCTCAGCTCGGGCAGGCACTGCCCTGCCTGCGGCTTGTCCTGACGCGGAGCGAGGAGGTGCCTGTCCCCAGGAGCAGTGCACGGGGTGGGAAGGAGCTGGTGGCAGAGCTTTATTGCTGCGTGTGTGCCAAGGCGGGCAGAAGGAAATGTCACTAGATGCAGATATTGAGGCCAGTTTAAGTGACTTTCCAGTGAAGAGCTGTTGTGCTTGCTGGGGTCTGCCTGGAGTGGTAGGTCAAGGTCATCCGAGGTGCAGAGCCATTTCTTTCTGGCAACGTTAAGGATTTTTTGCTGAGAGATGTGTTGGTGCTCGCAGGTGCTTTGTCCCTGTGTCTGTGATCAGGATGCTGTGAGCGTATCCTGCGCCGCTTCACCTCCATGCTGTGAGCTGTCCCAACATAGCTGAGCAAGCTGTTGAAAATAGGCCAGCTATTCAAATTGCCTTTCCTCTTTCTTAAAAAGAGAAGTTTGCTCCACTAACCACTTTCTGTAGTGTTGCCGTTTGATGTGAGGGGGGCAGCTGCAGCTCACCGCTCTCCCGCTCCGTGAACGTGACTGTCGGCACTGCCTGCAGAACAGAAAATAGCCCGACCAAGTGGCTTGTCTGGAGGAGTCTGTGCTGGAGGACAGGTACTGGTGGCTTTTGCTTTGAGGTGAGCCAAGCTGTGCAGTTCTCACACAGCAGCAGGTGCTGGTGCTCCCCACACCATCACTGCTTGTTGCCCTTCACTTCAAGCAGCGTTGAGGCTTTGCAGGCTTTTCTCCCCAGCCCAATTCTCAGACCTCCTTGTGTTTTAGCCTCACTGCATGCAGCACTGGAAATAACCCTGGAGCTGATGCAGGGAGATAAATTCAGCTGTGTCCTGCCTGTGCAACAGGGTGTGGGTGTCCCTCCCTCGCCCCGGCTGCCCTGTCTCTCCTGGACATGGCCTGAGCCCTCATGTGGGGCTGGCAGAGCTGCTTGTGTGACAGCCGGGTGCAAAGTGTTCTCATGTATAATTTATTGCTAATCAAACCTGCAAATGAGGTTTTGCCTCAGTTCTCCTCCAGCCCAAGCCCATTATGCGTCCTCCTGCCCTAACTTGTATTTGTAATTACAGGCAAGGATTGGTCAAGCATCCTTTTGTGTTTCGGAGGCCTTGGCAGGCTTGCCCGCATGCAATCATCCCGTCAGCGCCGGCGTTCTGGTGTCTTGGGTTGTATCAAATGGTTTTAGAGTTTCCAGGCTGCGGCGGTGGGGTGTCTGCTGGTACCTGGCCCTGTCAAGCAGCTCCAGGATCGCTGTTCTGTGCGTGGGGTTGGGAAGGGCCGTAGCGTAGGAGCAGATGGAGGGAGCTGTGCTGGGGAAAGCTGCCCAGCTTCAGGGTGCTCTAGGTTAACCCTGCTTTCACCTAATTAAAAAAGAAAAAAAGCCAGTCAACATGGTAATTGTCTCGTTTGCTGATGTGCTGCAGAAAGCTGCGAGCGAAGCAGGGCTCACAGCGGGTGCTGACACCAACCCTTTCCCCCC
>NW_010314969.1:24185-29345 GCF_000700745.2 Antrostomus carolinensis | reverse complement strand
CCTGCCCTGCCTCAGGCTGCAGCGTGTTGTCCCCAGGCTGTGCCGAGGGCACTGGAGTTCCTGGTAGTGGCCAGTGCTCCTGATGTGACTTGCATTCAGTGGGTACCAAAACCCTGTGGGTGGAAGCTCCCACATGAGGATCACGTCCTTCCATGCCATGTGGCAGCCAGCTCCTGGAGTCAGAGCTGGGGGGCTCCCCTGCCAGCTTGGCCCCGAGCCTGTAAAAGGGCTAAAAACCAGCCTTGATAGAAAAGGACCCTGCTGTGGTCAGGGAAAGGCTGTACTTGCAGAAGAGTGACCTGTATGAAATTTGTCTGCTGTTTCCCCACCTTTGCACTTGGAGCATTGCATCCACACCTGGCTGGGTAGCAGGTCAAAACCCCCCCTTGCAGGTTTTTTTTCGTGGCATTTGTAGGGCTGTGTCTGCAAAGCGCTGCTGAGGGCTCGGCCGTGTCGGGGACAGGGGGAGTGGAGGAGGATGGTATTCAGCTGTAATATCTTGGAGAAACAAACATGACCTGGACAAATTGGGTAACTTGAGTGGATAAATTGGTGTAATCTAAAATCTTGTTATCCAGCAAGGAGAGAAGGGCTGATGCCTCAACTGCGAGGAGGAGGATGTGCTGGAGTGTTGCTGCAGGCTGGTTCCGTGCTCGGTGGGTTGGAGGGGCTGGTTCCATGCTCGGTGGGATGCCAGCCCTGATCAGCCCCTTCCTGGAGGAGTTCTGCCCTTGCTGCCTGCCCAGCTCCTTCCCTGCAGCCCTCCCAAGCCCGCTGGTGTCTGCAATAGCCAGCCTGCCTGTTTGAAGTGAGAGGATATTTGCAGAGGAAGAGGAGGTTGTTGAGCCCCTGATAAAGCTGACTTTGCTTCAGCTGTCCTGCATGGAGCTCTTCCAGCCCCTCCATGGCAATGCCCTGCTGCCCAGTGTCTGCCCTGGCCCTGAGACTGCTGAGGAGCTGCTCTGGTCCATTTTCATGAGATGTGCATCAAGATACGTGGTGTTTTGGGGCAGTTTCTTAGGATGTAAAGGAAACATGCTATCCCCAAGACCTCATAGCCTGTTTGATGGGCTTGGGAATTTAGCTTCCCACTAGTGACTTGGGGATTGGAGGCTGAAGAGACTCTTAATGCCAAATGCCTCCTCATCCCAAGGGTTTGTGCCGCGGGCTGGCAGGACAGCGTGGCTGAGCAGGCCACGGGGTGTTGGACACGTCCCACGTGAGGCTTGGGAGCACTGGCTTCCTGTTCCCAGCACATTTATCTCTTCCAAGGTAGCTGAGTGTCTGACTCTTGTTTGCAGAGCTTGACTTCTGGCTGCAGGCGGGCTGGAATTGATTAGTTTACTTTTTTTCCCCCCTCCTCCCTGCCCTGTTGCTCATATGGATGAGTGAGTGGTCAGATCCCTTGGTAATCACACAACTCTAAGAAACTGCTGTGTGTGAGGAGATTCAGGGTGTTTCTGTGGGGAATGGGATGGAGGTGGATGTTTGCTGTTCCCCTGTGTGTCCCCATGTGCACTTGTCCCTCTCCAGGGCTGCGAGGAAGGGTGATATGGAAGAACTTCAGCTTGGAAGTTCCAAAGCAGTTGCAGAGCCACCAGGCAGATGAGTGCTGGTGCTCTGGGATTTTCCTCTGTTTTTATAAACCCAACAAATCTGGTGGGGTTTTGGAAGCCACAAGCTTCCTGTCCACAGCAGTCAGCAGTGTCCCCATCACCCATGGTGGATCCTGAGCTCTGGTTACAGCCTAGGGCTGTGGACACTCTTATCCCTCGCTGAGCTCGCTCACTTAATAGCCTTGTTGCTGCTTGTCTGGGATTAATATGTAACTTAATGGTAATGTGCTCAGCCCGATTCTGTGAGCGTGGTGCTTGTGGTAAAGGGCAGTGTGAATCTGATTTCTGGTGCCAGGGCACTTTGTTCTCCTCCTTCCTGTGATAAGATTTAGGGTTTTCTTACGCCTGGCACCACAGCGGCAGCGCTGTGAGTAAATGTTTGCCATGGCTGGGCAGGAGGGACGAGTCAGCAGAGGGAGGGAGAGGAGGGTGGTCCTGGGGGGAAGCCACCGGGCATGGCACTTCCCTGCACGACTCTCCCTGGAGAGGGCTCTGGCGTCTGCCAAGGTCTGGTCCCAAAGCTCATGGCAAAGGTCTGTGGCATAGGGGTGATGGAGAGAAGGGTTTTTAATTTTCCCCTATTCAAGGCATCCCGCACAGATTCTCAGGCCAGTGCTTTTCTGCTGACACTCAGGAAGGTGTCAGGTAGGCTGTGATGTGATGTGTGGTCTCTCAGTTAAGTGCTAAGTGAGTTCATAGATAGAGGGGTGAATAATTTCCAATGAAGTCACGCCCTACTCTGCTGATGGAATTGGTTAATTTATTTACAGCAGCTGTATTACTAGTTTGCTTGTCAGGCGGAAGAAAACCGTATAAAAAATGTTATGTATTCCAAGGCTACATAGCTCCCAACAAAGCTAATAAATGTCTTAGGACATCAGAGTTCTTACAAAATCCCATAGGTTATGGTCTGTATGCTGGAACTTCAAAGTTCCATCCACTTTCTGATAGCTTCTTCGTCCTGTAAAAACACAGCAGCTGTGCTGACTCTTTGCAGCGCAGTCTTTAATTACTGCAGACGAACAACTCTGTAATTGTACCACAGAGGCCAAGCTGCTGTGGGTCTTAATGGCACTGTACGGTGAAAGTACCCTTGGCAGGGAGCTGCAAGCTGCTGCCTCTTAAAATCTGTGACAACAATAATCCCACGTGATTGAAGAATTTCAGCTTGGAGAATTTTTTAGGAGTTGAAAGGGCTGACGAGCTCTCCAGTGGTTGAGCCAGGCTGATGGGTAATGTGGAAGTGGGGCTGTGGCACTGCTCCCTCCCTGGCTGCTGGAACGGCTGGTTTCCCAGTACCTGGCAATGTGTGGGAAAGAAATCACACTGGGGAGAGTCTTGGAGGATTGCTAAAGAGGGATCTCTCCTTCCATGCTGTCTCCATAGTGCAAATCGTGCTTGCTGCAAAGCAACCTTTCTCCATACGTTCATGGCTGAAGCATTTGTAGGACACTTTATTTTCACTAGCAGGTGCTGGCTGCAGTATTGCAGTGTGTGTGCCTGCTGGGTCTGGGCTCTTTAGCCCCAGCGAGGAGCCGGAACGCCCAGCGTCAGGTCAAATGAGGTGGTGGCCATTGCCCTGCTGATAGGAGTAGTCATCCTGTGGCGTGGTGCTTGGGTATTACCAGGGTAAACGCCTCGGTGCAGGCAGAGGGTTGCACTTTGTGACCTGCTTTGCACCTCCCATGGGGCGGTTCGTGGCGAGTGTCCCCACTGGTGTGCCCTGCCCTGCTGCGGTCGGAGACACGAAGCAGCCAGCAGCTTGGCATAGGCGAGCTCACCACGGGGGTGAAGGTCTCTACCTTGGGTTTTGCCATTCTGATGGCAAGAAGTGTGTCCCGTGGGGCGTGTGCGTCATGGGCAAGCTAGGCAGGGAGCAGGACTTTCCCAGCGCTAATTTTTTTTCAGAGACAAAGATGATGTGCATAAGAGCTGGACCATGCTTTAGCCATAAATGGCAGTGGAAGATGTGCTGTGGGTCTTGCTGAAATGAGCAAAGAACAAATGCCATCCTGGATGCTGTAACCACAAATCCTGTGCCTGTATTTAAGCCTGATGACTGGGAGAGCATATTGTTTCATGTGTGTTAACTAAGAAGATCCAGCCTGGTGTAAGAGGCAAACCACTGACCAGAAACATCATCTTGGACCTCCGTTTGGAACAGCTCGTTTGCAGCAAACATGAGGCTGTACATGTGATGACCCTTTTTGTTCAGCCATGCTGAACTTGTAAAACATGCTTGAAAAATCAGGTCTTTGTCTGGTTTTTTTTGGAATATCCTAAACAACGGTCCCATTCTCTTTTCCTCCATCAAAGTCAGAGTGTTAAAGCTTCAGACAGTGCAGCTTGTACCGTGTGAACTGAGTCAGTAAATGCATGACTCTTTTAAGTCGGTTTTTATCTTGACAGTTTTATACTTTCCAGTGGGTCTAGTTAATCTCCTAATTTGGAAGGCTAACAAATCAGTGATTTCAAAATCTGTATAAATTATGTGATGTATATAGATTGGATTTGGATTTAAAATCTCTGTCTTCTATTTCCTGCTGTTGTCTGGCTGTATTCTAGATTGCTTCCAGTGGTGAAGGACAGCCCCCATGAAAACTCCCTACTGAATGCATTTCCTGGGCAGTACCAGCCCCATGTCCCTTTTTTCCTGCACGTCCTAAGGCTGCTTGTTTGATGTGTAGGATGCCCAGGTCGGTGATGGGGGTTGCCTGCAGAGGAATTTCTTTCTCTCCTGCAGCCATGCCAATTCCCATGACTGGGGAGACAAGGAGTTGTCCTGAGCAGCCCACATCCTTCCCTGCCCTCCTGCTTCAGGGACAGTGCTGGGAGGATCTGCCTGCTCTTCCTCTCCCTTGCTTACCCAAGCATTCACTTAATTCTTATTTATTATTTTTTTAACGGAAGCTCTCCGTTTCCTCATCCTGATCCTATGTGAGCGTCAGGATTCTTGCCGCTTCGAGATGGTGTCTGAGACACAGGAATTTCCACCACTTTATCTCCTAATGAACCAGAGGAACAAACACTGAACTGTAAATGTTGGCTGTCGGTAGCCAGCAGCAGCAGCAGCCCGAGTGCTGCCAGCCGGAGAGGTTAGCAACCATTTCACTCGCCTGCTGAAGAGCCTTTCATTGTGCATTTAACTGTGCGGTGCCCGCAAGTGCCCAGCCAGTGCTGTGCTTTTATGCTCTGTGTGCAGAGAAATCTGCTGGCAGCTGATGCTCTTTTTCTCCTTGGAAGCGTTTGTGCTGACCCTGGCAAAGGGAGGCGAGATGGGGAGGGTGGGCTGGCTGTAGATGGGGAGAGCTGCCCATTGCCATGAAGAGGGCGGGATGGAAGATAAACAGGAGATGCAGTTGTGTGCAATTGCATCTCCTGAACTGCAATTAAAGTAGGAGAGTCCGAATCTCACTAGGAATGGTAATATTTAACTTGGGCAAATGCTTGTTATGCTCTATGCTCCAGCCTGGAAATGTCACTACACCCTTCCTCGCAGAGAGGAATTGCAGCAGAGCCCGGGAGTTGAGCTGCTCTTTGGATT
>NW_010314969.1:0-24153 GCF_000700745.2 Antrostomus carolinensis | reverse complement strand
CCTGCCCTGGTGCACAGGTGAACTGTGTCCTCTGGTTTTCCCAACCGCAGCATCACCTGCGTGGAGCAGGGTTCTGTGTGTGCTGGCACTGGGCTGCCCGTTGGCTGTGACTGCACCTGGGTGACCCGGGGCTCAGTCCCACAACCAGCCGGGGTGCAGGGCTCCTTCCCTGGGTGCTTTGGTGCTGAAGTGCTCTGTGAGTTCCCTTGGACTTCCAGGTTTTCCCATGTGCTCAGAGCTTGTCGTGCTCCTCTTGCTGGGAGTCCTCAAATTGGTGCAGTGTTCTTCACAGTGAGTGGTGCAAACACCTTAGCTCTGCCAGCTGTGGGATTGCAACTGCAAGTTGCCAATGTTAAATGTGTACTTTAAAAATTTAGGGACTATTAGAATAATTTGAATTTTCTTCCTGCTTGCTGAAGCCTCCCTAGGGTCGTATTTCTCCAAGACCGTTCAGATACAAATTCCCTGTATTCAGGTTATGGTTGAGCATCGCTGCAGTCTCCCATCCTCCCCGCTTGCTTTGTGCACGTGCAGGCTGCAAACTTGCCAATTTTGGAGACGGGTGGTTTGTAATTACCAGCTCAGTGCTGCTGTTGCACTGTTAATTCTTAGACCACTTAACGTGTCAAATTATTCCTTCCTGTGCTATTTATATGCGAAGGGCTAAGTAACAGTGATGGCATTAATATTAAATTCTCTAAAACTAATAGGAACCTCTTATTTAATTGTTTTGGCAGTCTGTACGTCTGGGGAATACAGTGCCACTGGAAGGCTAATAGAGCCAGAGGTCTCATGGTGTATTAGCGATGGGATGCTGCTAAATTTCCTAGTTTGTTCACCAGTTAAGACTATCATAAGTGTCTGTCTGTTCCTTGGAGGCTTAGTTTGACTAAACCCCTTCGTATTGCTAATGCTAATGGAGCTGAATTGATGCTGGGGATCTGCTGGGAGGGCTTAATAAAAGGCTTAACATAGACATGACTCTGCTGGTTTCGCTGTCCACGCAGGTGGTGTTTGCAGTGGGCAGGATCTCCCGGTGCTGGCAGGATGCTGGGGGTGACCTGAGCACCCATCCCTGCAGGACCTTCACCCCTTCCAGGGTCTCTGTTGCATTTCCCGTGTGCAGGCATCCCGCAAGCTCTGCTGGGCACTTCATACCCACTCCCAATGTCTGGCAAAGCGGTTTGTTGGGCGGCAGTTTCTGCAGTTGTACGTTGGTTTATGACAGTGTTGGCTGAGGTGTCAGGGACAGGACAGGGCTCATGGTGGTTGCCCTTGCCAGGACGGGGTCCGGCTGCTCCAGAGCCCTGGGTGCCGGCAGGAGAAGGCTGCACGTTTCAGTGAGACCGTGATAAACTCACAAACAGCCCCTCTGTGCTTCTGCAGCACTGATGGACTAATGAACTGGGAGAAATGCTGAACGTGGCAGAAAGCCCTAAATCTCAAAGCAGAGGAAGACCTGCTTCTTCCTCAGGAAAGCCAGGCTGCTGTGCTGGGTGCTGATACTGCTGCTGCATGCAGGGCTGCTGTGAACTGCCTGGCCCCTCTTCCTGACCCCAGCACTGTCTCTCCCGGTGTGGGGCTCGGGGTACTGTGCCATCCCCTGTGCTGAGGGATGCTGCAGGAAGGTCCTTTCCGCAGGTGACGGAAGCATGTTGGGGTCAGGAGCAAGGCATGTCAGGTCTGTCCCCTTCCTGTGTCAGTAGCTGGCGTGGATTGTGCTCAGACCTCTTCCGAATCAACTCCTGAGCTGCAAATTACCCTGCTGCCTCTTCTAGTCCATATCATCACGGTGAAATTAATTTTCCATGAGAGAGTCAGCTGTTTCTTGATTAGAAGTGCTCCGAAAATACCAACAGAGAAATGATTACAGGAAGCCTTCAGCGCTCGTTTATATAATTGGACTTTACCTCCCTGATTGAAGCTGTGGCATCCACTCCTGGCTTGGACGAGCACTTGCCCTCCCTGTTGCTTGTGAGCAGAGAGGTTGGGGTGCAGCATCCCGAGGGGTGCACGGGCCCTGGGGTGCAGCCGTGTGCCTCTGCTCCAGCTGGTAGCAAGCTGTACTTGGTGGTACCCATGATACCATGGTATCATCATGGGTACCACCATGATACCATGATTTCCATGTGTTTAAATCCCAGTGGGGTGGACTTGTCCTTTAACAAACTAACAAGAATAATCTTAAGGCAGTCATTTGGGCAAATGCATTCTTAAATTTTGCTCATTTCTGTGTGGGTAGGGGAGGGTCTGCTGGAAAATTGTAGGAAAAGGGGCATCTCCCTCCCCAACAGCAGCTAAAATCCTTTTCCTGTCCTTGTCCCACTGCTCAGTGGCTGTAGCCGGGCTGTTATCTCTGTGTGTATGTGGTCTGAAGTGCTGCGTGCTCAAATGGAATACAGGCAGAAGGCCAGTGTAATTTTTGAGATCATCCTATGTGGTTAGATTAGCAATATCTCACAACATGGAGAATTGCTGAAGTCTGGTTTGGGTTCCTCCCCTGGCAGAGGGCAGTGGTGGGGATGCTCAATGTTTCTCTGACACTACGGCTCTGGGGAACGCTGCCTCTTGGGTACAGGGGCCCTGGGCTCTGTACAGTCAGCCAGGTCAGGCTTAATAAATTTAAAACATGGCCCATTTGCTTATCAAAAGTGAGGTAAACCGAGGAGCAAGGTTTGAGTTCGGTACAGCAGTTCCCAGATGGTGGTCCAGACCCAGTCGTGGCCATGGCAGCCCCATGGAGCTAATTTGAGCACTGTGTGGGTATGGGGGAGTGAAATGTTTTCAATACTGTGGTTTAAATCCCATTTTCTGACCTGAATGAATTGCATGGTCTGGATAAGTGTGGGGTTTGTGAAGCTTATCTCATGGTGGTGGATCATTTTGGGGACAGGAGAAGAGGCTCTTGTCCCTGGGCCGGGGTCGATGTGATCACAGCAGGGTTCTTGGTGTTGGACATGTGGATTTTGATGGCACAGCTTGTCCATGGCCAGGTATCACAGAATCACAGAATGTTGGGGATTGGAAGGGACCTCGAAAGATCATCTAGATCTCCTTAATCATCTGAGTAAAGGGGGTTAATATGTGAAAAGGCAACTGCTGCCTTAAACAAAGCTGGTGTTGTTTGTGCTGGTGCTCCCCTGGGATGGTGGCTGCTGTGACAGTCTGTTCAGGATTCCCACCGCAGCTCCCTGCCAGTCCGACCCAGCGAGCCATGTCATGTGGCCGTGGCCAGGCCCTGCTCTGTCTGCCCGCCGAGGGAGCGGGAAACAAACGGTGCTTTCACTGCGCCCAACAAACCTCCCTCTTCCTTCCATTAAGCAGGGATTGCATGTCGATTTGTGCGTCTCGTTCTTTCATGCCTCACCAAACCTGGTTCTGCTTCATCCAGCGAGTAGAAGGCATAATGAAGTAGAAACTAAATTACTTGTTCAGCATCAGCACATTATGCCTTGCCGCTGACTCAAGCTCTGTGCCAGCTGGGAAGCGCAAGCCTGTGGCCCACCCTTCCCTTATCAACAGCCTGGTCCTGATAAACATCACAACTTCAGTGGCTTCAGCTACCCTTTGGCTGCTCTGTGCAAAGAGGAGAGGAGCTGTGCCCCTGCTCTCGGTTTGCCTTTTGGTTTTTTGGAGAGGGAGCTGGGCAGTCTGTAACCCGCACTGTTGGCTGATGGCCGAGGTGAGGCTGTGTGGTGCTGCTCTCCTTTATGAGTCCATGCTCTGCTGGGCTTCCTGGGCTTTGGAGGATGCTGTTCCCATTGCTGGATGTGTTGGTTCATGCTGCCTCCTGGTAGACCCTCGGTGTAGATGCTATCATTGGGGCAAGGTGTTATAAATGTGTCCTTAGGAGCTGTATGCTCCAAGCATGAACTCTTAACATGTCACCTTTGCAGCCGAGGCAGAACTGTGGCTTGGGCTGATGAGCTGAAGGAGAAGCTGTCCAACTTCTGTGTCATTGTCATCTGGGGACCTGCCCTCTGCCTGGTCTGCCCAGGCAGGTTGGACTGGAGATGCCCTTTGCGTCCTGCCTGAGACCCCAGGGCCATGCCAGCCTCATTGCATCACTCGCTTGTTCACCACTAACCCCTAAACAGCCCATTTCCATGAACTATTTTTTCTTTCTTCCCCAAGAACTCCCATTCCTGTAAGTCCTGGTTGGCAGCTGTCTGGTTAAGCTGGGCTGGGACAGGCAGGGATGCTGGGGCTGGACTGCTGGTGCTGGGAGGTGATGTGCTTTCATGCTGAGCTCCGAGCAGGAGATGATTCCAAGTGCAAACATATAAAGATTTTGGGACTGGGTGTAAGGCTTTGTATGGGGAATTCAGCTACGTTTGTTTCTGTCCTGTGGTGTCACATCAAAATGCCAGCTTTTCCTTCAGCCTTATCCCCTGGGGATCTGCTAGAGCCAATTCCCTGTCGTTCTGAGGAGGAGCAGCCCTCTCTGCCTCTCACTGTCACTGCAACAGGAATATCTTGCCAAGAAGCTGCCGCAGAGCACACGTTTGTTTTGTAGCTGTCACTACCCAACCCTGGGTTACTCTGGGTGGCAGAGCTGTCCCCAGAAGAGGTGGGTGAGCAAAGAGGGTTTGGCTGCAGCTTTGGCTGAGGCAGCTCCTGCTTGTTGCTGGTATAACCACTGGCTTGAGGTGCCATCGCTGGCTCCACCAGGAAGGGTACGTGTATGGGACGGGAGAGGCTGGAAATTGGCGTTTGACATTGTGTTTCAAGCTGTTTAGTTGCCAAGTGCTTGATGCAACCGACCCCCTTCTGAAAATCTGATTGTTCCCCATGGCTTGGAGACAGGCTGGGCATGGCGTGGGGGCTCTGGGCATGGCATGAGGCTCCATCACCCTTTCAAATATTTACTGAGCTGTTTGTGTGAAAACAAAATACAATTGGGATTGGGAAATGCATCTGGACAGCCTTTCCGGAGGCTGACTCAGTCTGTGGGTGTAAAAGGGGAAAGCAGGGCAGGGAGACTTGGAGCAGCGCGTCAGTGTGTGTAGGGGTGGGCGGTGTTTGGGGGGGACCCTTGCTCTCTGACAGCAGTGCCACCTCCGGGGTGCCCTATCTAATCTGCACTGCCGGTGACTCCGGCGATGACTGTACCTTCCTGGCACTGGCAGCCGCCGGTTTGGGGCTATCGCAGCTTGTGATACGCCTGCTGTAGAAACGACCTCTGTTGTGAATGTTTCCTGGTGACATTTCAGCAGTGACTGCCCTCCTCTGTGAAGGGTCTCTGTTGTTTCCTTGGCTTGGTGCCCTCTTCATCCCTCCTGAAGTGTCTCTTGACCTGTTTTTTTAATTACTAGTACAGAATTGGCCTTCTAAATCTCCCCTCCTTCCTGTTTTCAAATAAAGATATTTTTTTCCCCTCTTCATTCTTAAGCCTAAAACTTCACTGCTGTCAGGCTGTGGCTGTCATGCCATGCGAGTGAGGGGTGCTGTGGCGTGCAGGGTGGCTGTCCTGCTGTCCCTGTGGGTGCTGCTGGTGACACAGGGCTGTGCTTGCTGCTGTTGGCTTTGGGGCTCATCCCTGCCAGCGCCGGGTGTCAGCTTCAGCTGAAAACTCATCAGGCTCTGCCCGACTGGTTCCCAGTAGGGAAGGAGAAGGGGGAGAAACTTGGCTGGGGGGCTGGCCCCAGGGATGTGGGGGGCTGTGCTGCAAAGCGCTGCCTGCTCTGGGGTGTGTGGGGTGCCAGTGGGGTCAGAGACTGGCGAAGGGATGTTTTTTGTGGTGCCCATTGAGGTACCTCTGCCAAGCAAGTGTCAGCCCTCGGTGTTGCAGTCGAATGCCCTTCTCCAGGTGTGCAGCTTAGTTCCTTGTTATAATGGTGTTTCCTAATTAAACCTCCCTACTTAGGCAGCAAAAGGTGCTGCTGTTTCAGCTGCAACGCTGCATTATGGTCTGCAGTGTCAGGTCTAGCTGGGTACGTTCCCCTTATTAACCAGCCGGGTTTCCAAACGTGTCTTACGCCTCCGCTTCCTGACTCTGTGCCCTTCCCAGCTCCCGTCGGGCAACTGAGGCACGTGGCACCCAGGGATCCTCCTGGCAGGAGGGAGCTGAAACCAAGCAGAAGGCTGGGAATGGTTCCAAAAGACTTCTATTTCTCTTCCCTGCAAAAGGATGCTTATGGAAATATTCCTTTTTTTTTCCCCCTCCTCCCTTGCAGTGAACACCTACCTCTTCATGATGCAAGCTCAAGGCATCATGATTCGTGAAAACATGCGAACAATAGGAGCTCAGGTGTACGAGCAGGTGGTCCGCAGTGCCTACGCCAAGAGGAACAGCAGCGTGAATGACACAGGTATTTCTTGAATAATTGTCATTTTGATCAAAGGTTCCACTTCCATTGGAAATCGAGTTGACCTGAATCACTTCTGCTTGAAGGAATTAATTTATGCTGATAAATACAAGATGGGAACTTTGATTTGATGGGCATATATTTTTTTTTATTTTAATATATTAAAATATATATTATATATAACATAAATGTACACATTATATAATTACTGTATATGTATACACTATATAAAAAAATTATATTAATTTCTTTATAGAAAAAATTCAAATGCTTCTCACTTGCATAAGGAGTGAAAATCTTGAAAGGTCTCAAATGATGGGATGTTGAGCCAAAAACCTTTTTGCTTTCCAGGAATTCAACTTGTTAGCTTCAACCAGTCTGAGGGCAAATGCTTTTAAATTCAGTGCAAGGATCAGGTTTCACATTTAAAAACTAACTTCCCAGGCTCAGGCATGTGCAGAGCCCGGGCTCTGTGCATGTGGAGGAGCCTGTGCTCAAAAGCTTCACTCTTCCCATACAAGGATGAACTGAGATGACTTGGCTGGAGATCTGCCACAAATAATATATTGAACTTTGGTCAGGATGCAGGGAGCAGAGTTGCAGACTCCCACTCCAAGGCTGTTCATCGTCCGTAACACAAAGCTGATAACAGGGTTACAGTTTTGGTGTAAATACGGTACAGCAAAGCAGAAATGCCCATGGCTGTGTAAGCCAAGGTGTGGCATTGCCTTCAGGCTGGTGTGACACTGAGCATGGACCTTCTCTGTTGACACATCCCCAATATGTCAGGCTGCTGCCGTTGGCATCAGGCTCTGATGGTGCTGAGGAGCTCAGTGCAGCTCCTCCACTGTGAGGATTCATCAGCAAGGGCTGATAGAGTTTTACAAGGCAAGGTTATTTCCTTATTAATAAAACATACAAGCTGTGTCCTTGCTGCCCAGCCCTCTGAGGAGTGGGTAGTGTGGCCACCAGTTCAGCTGTACTCTGGCCAGGGATGGGCAAGGGAGGGGAATTAACAACTTGCCCAAGAGATCGACACCCCGGGTCACCTCCTCTCCTGGCTGAAGCTGTCCAGGGCTGCCAGCCTGGGCTATTTTTAAGACTGGAAATATCAAGTAAAGCAGACAGAGGGTGAGGAAGTAGCTGATCCCCTGTGGGGAGAAGGGTTGGACGCTCCACCACTGCCGCTTGCAGTGAGGAGAGCCCCTGTCCCGCTGTACTCCTGGCCCCCAGGGCTCTGAGCCCTCCAGAAATCTGCTGTGTGCTCCTGAAACGTTAGTGTCAGTGGTACCGGTACTGCTGCTGCTGAAATAACTGGCTTTGCTTGGGCCTCATGTCCATCCCAGCTCTGCAGGTATGGGCCGATACCCCTCCAGCCCCAGAGCCCCAGCCACAAGGACCGTTTTGACACGTACAAGCGCTATGCACTGTCCTTGGGTGACCTTCCCTGGCAGGCAGGTCATAGCAGACGCGTGACGGATGGCGGTGACATCTGGAAGGCACGTGGCATTGTGGCCACAAGGATTATATTAACACCAGGATCTGTGTCGTCCCTCCCTGACTCTGTTTTTGGGCACCTCACTGGGATGTAGGTGGGTGGCACTGCCTCGTTAGTGCATCCTCCCTGTGCTGCTGTGGGCAGTGCAATGGCCTGGTACGGCTGCAGGGAGGGACCCAGCAAAGGCCTTGATCGTCATTGTCATGAGTCGGAGCAGCTCCTGGGCTCTCCTGATGCTGTCCTACCCCGCAGGCAGCAGTTGCTGTCACATCCTTGCATCCCATCCCTTCTTCCCACGAGAGGCATGTGGAACAGGGACAGGGATGCTGCTGCTGGGGGTGAGCTGGCACAGATCACAAACCAGTTTGGGCAGTAGAAGACCCCGCGGCCCCTCCAGGCCCTTGTCCCTGCTCCAGCTGCATGGGAGCACTGGGAAGGAGGAGACTGACGATGCTTTCTGAGCTGCAACCTCTCATCACGCATGCCCCAGCAAGGGGCTGGGGGAAACCAGTCTTGGTGCAGTGTGTGTCCTCCTGGGACCTGGGGCTTTAATTTCTGGGCAGATTCCTTAAAAATGCGATGTCCCACCCTGAATGACAAGGTGACCAGCACAGAGCAGTCTCCTGCCAGCACAGTGTGCTTAGTGCTCTTCCATCTGCACTTATTCTTTGCATTTAACTTTTTTCCTCTTGTATTAAAAGAGGAAGTAATTTATAACTTCTCATCATTTGTTCATAGATGCAATAATAGGTTTCCTGTTTGGTGGGCTGAGAGGGGGTCCCTTCTGTGCTTCTGCAACCAAAAAAAACATCCCTTCATGCAAAAAAAGAGATTTGAGCTTCGCTGTGCATTGTCAGCTGGGCTAAGTATTGACAGCATGCTTTGGTGATAGGAGTTTAATGGGAATCTGCTTATTAAAATTTAGAGCAGTACCAAACATCCAAAATAATTTCTATCATACTTGAAAAGCCCTTAGGTTCTGTTTACAAGTCCATCTTGAGTCTGAGATAGTTTGGATACCACTTAATTGAGCAGTTAAACAGTATTAATGGTGTGATGGTGGATACTAGCACAGTAAAGCAAACTGAAATACCAGGCCAGCAGTGACTTGTCCCAACTGATTTAAATGAAAGATGTTGACCTTGCAGGTAAAGGCAACCCTCTTTGCTTTGCTTTAAAAGATTAAATTGTCACTAGATTATTTTTTCTTGATATATCATTAATGGGGTTATTAGATGCAGCCTTTTTGCTATGGAGAATATACTGTGCTTCTGCAATTACTTAAATGTCCTTATCCTTAAATATGACTTGAATATGTTCTTGAAACTGTGTGCTTAACTTTAAAGGTTGTAGCTGCTGGTTTAAAAAAAGAGAAATCTGAATTTTATACTGGGTTCAGTAAAATAACTTAAAAATCTGACTACCTACTGTAAATCGACTGTTTGCTGATGGATCACTTGTGACCCTTGTGTCCAAGGCTTTGCAGAGCTGCTTGGACAGCTCTCGGGGGGGTGGAGGGCAGGACACTAGACTTTCTTTTGTCTCTGGGTGCCTCAACACCAGCTGGTTTGTACTGTGCTTGTGAGAAGCCAGGGCTGCTCTTGCTTTGAATCAGCATGGTGAATGCCAGCCCCATGGTGTGCTTCTGCAGCTGCCTGCTACAGGAGCGCCCGGGCATGGTAAGGTCACTGGAAAAGATGAGACTGCCTCATCCTGGTAGGTCTTGGGGCTGCCTGTGATGGGACTGGGTGGCTCAACCCTAAATGGCCACTTTCCAGGACCTTTGTGGGGTGTAGGGTTGGTGCTGTTGCCCTGGGTGGTGTGGGACCAAAAGGCCAACTCTCCACTAAGCATCTGATGCTTGGAGAAAGTGGAGAGGCAGCATCCTCCTGTCGCAGCTGATGCCTTCCTACAGACAGGGAACTTCTTCTAGTGCCTAAAATAAAGATCATGCTTGGCTAAAGATGCCTTATGCAAAGCTGGTGACTTTACTGTAAAAAGCAGAAGTTCATGGTTATGTAAAAGCCTCTTTAAAACATCTACAGGTGTAAGAGGCTGGAGGGGTTTTGCCCAGGAGGTAAAAGGATTCAGGGGAATGGAGGGAGGGCTGGAGAAATGTGCCGTGCTGGGGTCTGCCATGACTGCAGGGGCACGGGGGCTCCTCTGCCCTTGCACAACGCAAACCGGAGGAAAGGCTGTGTGTAACGTGATAGATTTTATTGATCCTTTGAGGAGAATGTGAGGCAGGATTTCCCTGTGCAGGCTGCTGCACTGACAGTCCTTGATGGCATCAGGACCTGCCTGGGGGCTTCTTGCTCTGAGCCATCAGGAAAGGGCCTGCTGGAGGAGCACGTCCCCTCTTGCTGTGCCGTGGTCCTTCAGGGACAGGTGCTAAGTGGCTTTTCTTTCCAAGTGCCATGTACTCCTTTGCTTTGAGCTGTTTGTCATACCTAAAGGTAACACTCAAAATTCTTCCTTTGGCCAGAAAACATGAAGATTTCTTTGGTGTGGTGTTGTCTAAGGCAGCTGGGGCTTCTGCAGCCACCTGCCCCAGGATGGGGATGAGCACCCAGCGGGGTTGCAAGTCTAGAGCCTGTGCTGCATGGGGACACCCCTGTGCCATTGGGGACATCCTCTGCCATGAGTGGCTTTGGAGTCCACTCACAGTGGCATGGGGAGGTGGCTGGAGATAACAAAGACCTGCAAATCAAGTGTAAACTTTTTTTCTTTTCTTTTTTTTTTCCCCCTCTCCCATTCCCCAGATTATCCTCTTGATCTGAACCACAACGACACTTTTCTGCAAGCCACAACGTTTCTTCCTGAAGACTTTACCTACTTCCCCAACCACACCTGTCCCGAGAGGCTCCCTTCTATGAGTGAGTACCATCCCAACGGCCCCACGCCCCTCTCTGGCTCCCTGAGGCTCTGGAGGGCACATTGGGGTGTTCCCTGGCTCGCTGGTGTTGCACCTTTCTTCACCAGGCACCTGGGGGTGAATGGGAATGCTGTTCGAAGCCCAGTCCCCTCCTGGGAAATCATTGTTTACCCACTCACACAAATTAATCCCTGCTACGTCGGAGGCATGTCTCCCTGCTGAAGCAAACGCAAACAAAAGAGAGATTGTGTGCTGGGAGCTGGTGAAAGGGCTCAGCCAGCTCTTTTCCAGGGGTAGTGGTGGCATGGTGCCTCCCTTGCCCCTTGATAGCACTGCCAGTCCCAGCCCTGAGCTGTGCTGGGTACAGCTGGTTCAGGAAACAGGCTGGACCCCTCTAAGGGAACCACAGCCAGGAGAAATATTTCCTAAAAGGTGGAAACTGCTCTCTTCTGAGGTGTGGGGTTTTGTGTCTGCTGGAAACCTGTATGGAGGTGTAGAGGGGTGCTCTGGCTGGTGTGGGTTTCTGCTGGAGAGCTGCATCCAACAGCAAAGGCTGAAGGGAGCCCAGCTGCCGAGGAGATGGAGGTGTTACAAGTCATGCCAGCAGCATTTCCTTGATCATTTTTGTTAGTGCTTGGGGAAGAGGCTGCCTGTGTTCAGTGCTGGGGATAGAGGGCAGGGATGCAGCAGGCATTGAGCTGCCCCAGCACTCCAGCGGTTCCTGACCCCTTCCTCTGCCTCTCCCCGCTATCTCCGCAGAGGGCCCCATCGATGTAAATATGAGCGAGATCACGATGGAGGATATCCACCAGTTCTTCTCAAGAGACCCTTCCATCAAGCTGGGAGGCCACTGGAAGCCAAGCGACTGCTTGCCTCGCTGGAAGGTGACTGGGGAGCTGGGGAGCCCTGTGGCCCTGCTGAGCACAGTGGGATGGAGGGTCCCAGGCAGGTGGTGGGAAGATGTTAATGGGAATGTCTTTGATGTGCTGCAGCTCCAGAGTATTGAATATAAGGATCTCTGAAGTGTGGGGCTGCAGTGCCTGGGGGAGAAATGCTGAGCTCAAGCGCTGCTTTAGTGACCCACAAGTCATCTCAGGGCCCCTGCATAGGCTGCTAAGGCAGGCAGCATGCCTGCCTGCTCCCCAGCCTCCTGCTCACCCTGCTGCCTTGCCTGGGTTAGGACGTGACCCAGAGAGGCAAGGTGGCTCCTGTGCCCGGAGGGAGGTGGCTGGGGGCAGCCTGGCCCCACTGCTGCTGTCCCCAGCACTGGGCAGAGGTGTGGGGATGGGGCTACCGGTCTCCCTCCCGCTCAAATTTACATTTAATTTCCCCAAACCAAGAATTCCCCAAAAAGCAAATAGGATAATCCATGTTATGGGGGTTGAAAGGGTTTCAGGCTGCTCAGCCCTACACGGAAGAGCCGAGATACCACGTTTAGTGCTGCTACCCCTCTTATAACACCAGCCAGTCCTGCTCCTCAGCCTGGGGGTTGGTCTGCGGTGGGAGCTGCTGGTGCAGTGCAGTAAGACCCGTGTCTTTCCCATCAGGTGGCAATCCTGATCCCATTCCGCAATCGATATGAGCATCTTCCTGTCCTCTTCAGACACCTTATTCCCATGCTGCAGCGGCAACGTTTACAGTTCGCCTTTTACGTCATAGAACAAGTGAGTGAGCCCTGGGGCGCTGGGGGCGGGTTGTGCTGCACTAGAAATGTGTCTGCCAGAGCTGCAAGCCTAATGTTGCACCATGTCCTGAGGCATTTACCTGCCAGACCGCATTATTTAAAGGTTTGGGGTTCATGTTGCAATGTTTTAGTTGTCCCATTCTGCCTGAAAGTGGCACAGCTAACAGGTGTGCCCAAAAATGAGTGGGTTTATCTTAAAAATAGAGATTCAGGGTTTTTTGTTGTTGGTTTTTTTTTTTTTTTAAATCCTGTATTGGCGGAGATACTTTAAAAAAAGAGACAACTTTGAGCCAGGCATTTGCAGTTTAAATAATGCTGCATTGTTTTTGTGTGTGTCTAGTAGTTTCGGGGAGCATCCCCTAGGCACAGGAATGGCCTGACCATTGAGCATTCAGGCATTTCTTGTCTGGGCGGTATCTAAAAGGCTTTCATGAATGTAATCAAAACTGTCATTTGATGTATATGTGAATCTGTCACTTAAGCTGCCTGGCTTCATCCACCCAGTAAATGTACCTCCATATTTAGCTCTATCTTAATTGATCAAAATAGTTTTGTCGGTTTGTTTTTTCCAGGTGTCTGAGTAGTAAGACTTTATTTTTGCTCCTGCACAGTAAATTGGCTATTTAAGTCTTGGTTGATCTCACTACTCTGTTCCAGTACAGCAGTTCCTTTTGCAGCACCGATGTGGGAGCTGGTTGCCCTCCACAGTTTTCTAGACAAGAATGAGAGTGCACGTGTGGAGCGTGAACTGCACGGGGCTCCCCTTGAGAAGGAACTCTCTCTCCCTTAGGCTGGAAACCAACCCTTTAACCGTGCCATGCTCTTCAATGTCGGCTTTCGGGAAGCAATGAAGGACTTGGACTGGGACTGTCTCATCTTTCACGATGTTGACCACATACCAGAAAACGACCGTAATTATTATGGGTGTGGACAGATGCCGAGGCACTTTGCAGCCAAGCTGGATAAGTACATGTATCTGTAAGCACCTTTCTTCCTCCCTGCTACTGTAATAGCTAAGGAGCCAGTGTTAGATTTTATTTTTTTTAAAAGGCAGAAGATGAATCTCTGTTTGCTTCTCAGGCTTTGTGCAAAGTGAACGTGAGAGGGGAAGAGAAGAAAGCATCCTGACAGCTCAGGCTTTCCCTGTTGCAGGCAGGAGAGCTGCAGCGCTGGCGGGCTCTGCCCTAACCTCTTCTCTCCTGCTTAGGCTCCCTTACAACGAGTTCTTTGGTGGGGTGAGTGGCCTGACTGTTGAGCAGTTTCAGAAGATCAACGGTTTCCCTAACGCCTTCTGGGGCTGGGGTGGTGAAGACGATGACCTCTGGAACAGGTATGGGCTGAGCTCGGCCAGTGTCCTTGGGCTCCACTTCTGGCAGTGGTTCTGTGAGCTGGGCTTGGCTCGTGCTGCAGGGAAGCCTGGTCACCTCTGCAGCCCATGCTGGGCTTGCTGTGCCTGGGATGGGAAGAGCCAGCCTGGCTGCAGTGGCTCGGTGTGAACAGGGGCCACTCCAGCCTGTGCAGGCAGTGGGTTGGAAGCAAACAGAGAAGCTGGTTGGGAAATTATTTGCTTTGTGTGCAATATCCCACCTGAGCTTAAGCTGATCTCAGCTGAGCTTCTGAAGCATTGAGGTGCTAAGTGCCATGGGTCTTACCTGGAGCCCGAGCTGGAGTGGGGAGGTTTGCAGAGCTCATCTGCTGGGTGGAAAGGCAAAGCTGCTGTAGGAGCCCCAGCACACTGACTGTGCAGTCTGGCAAGCACTGATAGGTCAGCAAACACAATGGTTGATTTTTATTTTTAAAATGTATTTTATTTCTTCCCTTTCTAATGCAGAGTGCAGTACGCAGGCTACTCAGTGACTCGACCAGAAGGAGACACAGGGAAATACAAATCAATTCCCCACCATCATCGGGGAGAAGTGCAGTTCCTAGGAAGGCAAGTAAACTTTATTTTATTTTTTTTTTATTTTAGAATCCCAAAGCCCTCCACAAAGAGTCTGTACCGTGTACAAAGCTCCCTGCAGCTGTCTGAGGGCAGTAACACCCTTAACCCACAAAGGAAACTAACTGTGGGGAGATGGAGGCAAGGCACTATTTGGATTCCTCCATCCCTACATTTTACACCCCACATCCCTATGAAGAGGAGCCTGTGTGCTGTGGCTGTAGCTGTTTGGGTGCCATCCGAAAGAGAGGGTGTCAGTGTGGCAGGTGGGGGGGCCTGTCCTGTGTCTCCAGGAGGATGTTCCTAAAGGGGTGGCTGATGCCAGATGTCAAGGAGGCTTCTGTGTTTCTAGCAGAGCCTGATTAAGTGGTGAAGGAGGCATTGCTCAACCTGCAGAAGGCAGAGAGCAGGGACTTTCCTGCTGTGTAGCTGCTAAAGCATCAGGTGTCCCTGGGATCAGTAACAAAGTCCAGGAGCAACACCCTGGGTTTGTGCTACAAAAGCAGTTGCTGTTGCAGAAGCAACATCCCTCTGCAATGTTGTTATGCGGTGGTGGACACTTTGTCTTTTTTTTTTTTTTTTTTTTTTTTTTTTTTTTTCAAAAAGAAAAATTCTCCCTTTCCAGAAGGGCTCCAACCCCTTCTTCCAGGAGCCTGGGTTGTTTCAGGGAGTACAAGGGTTGGTCAAATGGCTGCTTTTGCCAGGGGACCTTGGCAGAATTTGAGTCTTCTGAAAACTATGCAACAGAACCCCAGAGAATACCTTTTTCACAAACAACTGCAGGAATTAACGCTCGTAGGTGCTGAGCTGCTGGACAGTGCAAGCTCTGTTGTGCAGCAGGGCTCCTGGCCACTGCTGGCAGAAGGGGCAGCGAGGAGCATTTGTTGCAGCTACCATTTGAGCTATCTGCTGCTCTCTTTTTACAGAAGACTCATTTGGAGGCAGTTTCCATTTCATAGAATGAATCATAGAATGGTTTGGGTTGGAAAGGACCTTAAAAATCATCCAGTTCGAACCCCCCTTCCATGAGCAGGGACACCTTCCACTAGACAAGGTTGCTCAAAGCCTCATCCAACCTGGCCTTAAACACTTCCAGGGAGGGGACATCCACAACTCTGGTCAACTTGTTCCAGTGTCTGACCAACTTCACAGTAAAGAATTTCTTCCTAATATCTGATCTAAACCTCCCTTCTTCCAGTTTAAGGCCATTTCCCCTTGTTCTGTCACTACCTGCCTTTGTAAAAGGTTGTGTCATCATTTACGGTTGGACTCAGTGATCTTAAAGGTCTTTTCTAACCACTACATCTTTAGCCCTAGTTTTCATTTCTGTCTCAGACAGAATGCAGCCAGTAAGAGATGCTTCTCATTTCACTCTTGAAAAAGATAAACCTGTTTTGGCTTAAAAAGCCATATTTAGTGACCATAGCAGTGAAGGTGGGCAAGGCAGTGGTTTGCCCTACTGAGGCTGATCTGTGCTGCTGAGCGCTCCTACCTCTGGAGCCTGATGCCCAGCCTAGGCCAGGCTTAGCAATAGATATCCTCAGTGTCTCTGCTCTGAAATCTCTGCTTCCCTCTGCTCTGCACTCACCCACAGGCAAGTCTGAAAGCCCTGCTGCTTCTCCCACCTGAGCAAGGGGACCCAACCCTTTTCACTGTGGAGAAGGGAAGTGTTCATCAAGGCACCAAGTGTCTTGATGCTGTGACCTCTTTGAAGCCAGTTTCAGCACTTCCTCTTTGCTTTGATCCAGTCTTCCTCTTCTTCCTGGCACATCCCTTACCTGGTGCTGTTTCTGTCCCCAGGTCCCAGCCCAGCTCCCACTCACCCTGATGCTGCCGGCCCCTCAGAAAGTCAGTGTCCTGCCCTGCTGAGATGTTTCCACTTGCATATTTTATTTTTTCCCCTCCCACCTTAGCCCTTGTGCCCATCATGCTGCCCCTAAATTTGGTTGAGGCTATTTTTGTGTACCAGCTGCAGTTTCCTTCCCCAAACCATTATTCTTCTAGTTTTACTTCCTCATCCCTTATCACTCGAACTAAAAACATTTAGTTCTGCTCTTATTTGCGGTCCAGTTTCCTAAAAATTGAAAGGACCACATCACCCATCAGCTGCTTTTCTTTGAGATGTTTTGGCTGATGAGGGCTCGGCAGGACCCTCTTAGCTCAGCCCCCCCATCCCAGGATTAGCACTCCAGACTTTGGGCAGGAATCACAGGTTATTTTGACAGCTGAGTGCTTTCTGTTTTCACAGGGAGTATTTTGGTCTTCAAGTTATGAAGTGTAATATTGTGAGGTCTGGGATGTTTACCTGCCCAGGAAAATAGAAAAGGTGACAGTCATCTTTATTAAGGGCTCTGAAATTTGTTGTTTTGTAGCTGCTGCAGGGACTGACTGATTTAAGGACACTTGAGTTGCCATCGGGTTGCCTTTGCAGGGCTCTGTGGGATACATGGAAGTGACTCTGCCCTCTGGTTCTCGTTGCACAGGTACGCCTTGCTGAGGAAGTCAAAAGAAAGGCAAGCCCTGGACGGCCTCAATAACTTGAACTACTTTCCAAACGTCACGTATGACGCCTTGTATAAGAACATCACTGTTAACCTGACACCAGAGCTGGCTCTGGTGACCGAATATTAAGAGGAGAAAATAACTTTGCTCTGCCCTTCACCAAGAAAGCACCATGCTAGACTTTCTTTTCCAAGGGTTGTTGAGGACAAGCAACACTTTGTCTAGTGAAGGATCACAGTATTTTGGAGAATAAGGCTGAAAGTGCACGCACAAATTGCCCTAGCTGTACCAATCCAGCCCGATACTCGTGCGGCGAGCTCAGCAGTCTTTTCTTTTTTCCGCCACTTGCTTTCTGGGTTTCAGGACAATGGTTCAACCTGCTGCTCTCGTCTCCACATTCCTCCTCCACCAACCTCCAGCACTGGGACTCACCTCGGACCCACTTTCTCCTCCACGAAGCAGCTCAGCTGAGGGGCTCTGGCTTCCTGACAGCAAATGTCGGGAGCAATTTGTTCAGCAACTACCCTGGTGGGAGATCAAACAACTTCTGATACTGTTCTTCTACGTCTGTGCAGTTTTTTAAATGACCTGCTTGAAGTATATACAACAGAATCGCTTCTTAAAGAAGTGTAAGTGTAAATATGCTGTGTAAATTGCCCCTTTTTATTTTTCTCTTATGGCTCAAATCCAAGCTAGAGGTTTACATATGGTCACTCATTTTAGTCCTGAATTCTGTAAACACTTGTGTGTGCATCACTGTACTTGTGCAAGGTGTTCCCTTTCAAGCCAGTGAGACTGCTTGCATGACTTAAGCTGTGCATATGCAGAGATGTCTGTGGGACAGGGCCCTAAACTTTCCAGTGTAGTGGGTGAGAAATACAACCATGTCATCACTCATTCCAGAAACCACAGGGCTGGCTTTTTCCAGGCAGAGTGAGGAAATGGAAATTTTTATGGAAAAAAACCCCTCCCCTTTCTGTCACTTTTTCAACATGATGTTCAAACAAATCCAAAAGCCATACAGAATAAAATCCCTTGCCTGTTGCTATATGTCCCACTGATGGCAAGTGTGAGTTGGTGGATTGCTCAAGAGCTCTCATCCACGCTGCTGCAGAAGTGCAGCCCCTGGGCCGGCTGCTGGCCCCACCACACTGAGCCCTCCCCGGCAGCACGGGGCTGTCACTTCTGTAATGTGACAGTACGGTTTGGGGGTTGTTCTAGTTTGTATTTATTGTGTAAATCTGGCAGCACACCGCACTGCTGTAAGTCAGAGCCAGGTAGTGCACTCGGTTATCCCCGGCAGCACTCGCACGAGCACAGCTGGTGGGGCCAGTTGTCACAGGTTAGTGAGAGAAATGAAGGACATGTGAATCAAGCTCATGAAAACATGAGGACCGGGAACCTGAGAGCTTGATCTGATGCCCCATCCAAACTGGAGTGTCCCCTCCCTTCTCCCACCCTCTCCTTCCCCACAGCGCTGTGGGCAGGCTGGGCTCTGGGCTCCCCACACTGGCACTCGATCCAGTCCCCACGCCGCACCAACACAGTCACTTTTACTCTCTGACTTCAAAGTAAATACGTTGGAGGTTGCTTTTTAATTTGTATTTATACATAACAGCGGTGGGTACTTAACCACCAAAGTACTTTAACTTTCTTTTTATTGTGTTGTTTGCCTTCGGTTTCCTTAACTTCTCATGGTTTACATTGTTTTCTCGGTTCCGTGGACGTATGATCCCCATACGCATCTGTTGTGGGTGTGACTGCCCAGGGCATTCCTAACCTGTACACAGAAAACATTAGTTTAGAAAACACGAGTTCTTGTTGTGTAGATCTTATCGGCCGGTATGAGAGGACAGCGAACCTGCCCTTGAAAAGCGCTGATAAATTTGTAACTTAGGTTTAAAGTCTTTGAACTTACCTGTGCTTTAAACTCGCTTCCCAAGGGGATTCAACCTGGTTATTTATAGGCAGAGGTGAGGATTTGCTTTTTATGGCGCATATAGCAATAAAGACTTTCTGCTTCTGAATCTTGATCTCTAATTCACGTGGACCCTTTTCAGATGCTGAACCTGCCTTGCCCTGCCCCTCTTTTCTTTCATCTTGAGACCTTGCTAGAAATCTGTCTTTGTTTAATGGTGCTTCAAACAAGGAATGTATTTCAACTAGTCCAAGTTCACTACCCCAGGAATCATGCATGTGTGTGTGAGTAGGTGTTGAACTACCTTAGTTGGGATCCTGAGCCTTTGATGTGTACCTGACACCCATCGCACCTTGTGTTGAACAAAAAGCCGTTACCTCTGCTCAGAAATGCACTCTCTGGTTGGCACAAAAGGGTCCATCACCCCCCCCCCCCCCCAGCAGCATCCGTCTTCATAGTTCCTTTGTTCTAATCACGTTGAAATTTTTTTTTTATTCCCCTTTTTAAAATGTGGAATATCTGAAAATGTGCACTGTTATCTTATCAGCTATGTCAAATACTGTGTAGTAAATGTAACTGTTAAAAACATACTGTCAAGCGCATGTGCTGTTATGGTGTAAAAATTCTCACATTAAGGAGAACTTGTACATATTCTGGCAGCTGAAATTCAATAAGGCCACTCGTTCGCCCCTTCTATTTCAACACCGTCGGTCGGCCTCGCCGGAGGGCAGGTAGTGTTTGATGCTGGGTTTTTTTGGTTTTTTTTTTTTTGGTTTTTTTTTAATGAGCCATGTGGGTTTTATTTGCAAAAAACTATTTATTGACAGTTTATTATCTGTAAAGCTCTGCTTCTCTAGGGGAGGTACCGTCTGAGCATCAGCCACGTGCTTTGGGTCGCTCACCATCAGAAGTGGCTTTAAACTCTGAAGTAGCTTTCCATCATCATGGCTTTTGAGCTTACTGTTATGTTTTTAAGAGGTGCCAGGGGGACATTTTTGCACTGAAGACTAGTGTTTTAAAACACACACACACTTCTCAGCAAAGCAATCCTTTGTGTCATTACATTTATTTACCCATGTGTTTGTACATTTTTGTATTTGTTAATTTATGAATGATTTTTTCAGTAAAAAAATACATATTCAAGAACTAAGATTGCAGTGGTTGCTTTTTCTTATAGCAGGTTGGGGTGTGCTTTTTTTATAGGAGGTGAGATCTCTAAGCCCAGAGGGGTAAGCACTTATAAGAGCTGATGAGTGGAGAAAGGTGAGTCCTGGATGCTAAAAGCTGGTTAGAAATGTCTCTTTGAGCTGGCCAGAAGTAAACTGAGTGCAGGGTGGAGATGCTGCACATACTTTTACTACTCTGTATAAGCTAAAGTGTTTTTTCCAAGCTTCTCTGTCAATGTAATACTGATGGAGGGGGCTGGCTGCCTCAAGGGAGGTTGGGTTTAGGAAGATATTTGGCTGAAGGTGGTGCAGGGCTCAGAGATGTTGGTGGGGACGGTTGGTAATTAGATTTTTTGATCAGCAAACCCAGGCAGGCAGACAGACAGACAAGCTTCCTTGCAGCAGCTTTAAAATATCTTTCTCCTGCTCTGCAGTGTACAGGCATGCTAGAATAAATAACTGGCAGCCCTGGGTTGTTCCAGGCTTTGCCTTTATTTAGCTCCCTGTCTTCTGGGAAGCTTCCTCCCACCCACAGCGCTTGGCTGGAGGCTGGGGGGTGTCAGGCTCCTTCCAGCTGCTGCCACCCTCCCAGGGATGATGGGCTTGCAGGAGTGAGGGTGGGAGCCCACCTCACTCCCGGCTGTGCACTGGTGGGAGTCCCTGGCCTCAGTTTAGGGGGATCCCCATGGCCATGTCCCTTCATGGGGTGCACATGTAGAAAGCTGGTCTCTAGCCCATGTCCTGGGGGTGTGTGGGACCCCCTCACCAGCGCCAACTGCACAAAGAAGAGCTGGGAGCAAACCTTCTGTGTGAGCTGTGCTGGGAGGGTGCTGAGGAGAGGAGCCCTGCGAGGGACCAGCTTGGCAGCACAGCCCCAGCATGGCCAATGCTGCAAACTGGCAGTGGGCTTTCCTCCAGAGCAGCCCACGCCTGCTGAGAGAGCGCTCCCTGCTCAGGCACAGAAATAGCTCAGTCTTCTGTGCTGCAAAATCCTTGCACTTTCCTGCAAAGTGCAATAAAAAAACCCCAACCACCAAAGCAGGGTCTTTCTTCACAATTCTTGCCCCCTTTCATCTCTGTGTGGCACACAGCCTGGGATGGCCTGGGCTGGCAGCTGGAGCCACGAGTGTTTCCAGGCACATGAAGCTGCAGGACATCCCTGCCCACCCTGGGGGGATGTCCTTCGTGGGAGCTGGTGGAAAGGCTAGGCAGGAGCTTGGGGTGTGAGTTTCTCTCCTGTTCACCTGTATTTTTATGGCCTGCCCCAGCGAGCTGGGAGGTGTGAGCATGGGCATGGATGTGGGCTGGGGAAAGGGTGCTGGTCCCTGTGCTGCAGTGACCAGGCAGTGAAGATGTGAGGCTAATGATGCTTTGCATTGGATCCTTCCCCTTTGGAGCCTGCTCTAGAAATCGGGCTTTTTCTGAACTTCTGATAAATACCACAAAGACCATCATGACTTTTTTTCCCCTACAGATTTGTGCAGCATAACCTGTTCCTGCCAGAGACAGCTCTTTATAGGCACCAGACCAGGAGTGGCTGCACCCACGGAACTAAACAGGGATGTGAAAACAATGTGGCTCCTGTCAGGCAGATGGAGATGAGTTACTCCTGTATGTGAATGGGGCTGGTGAGTGCCCACAGCATCTGCCCTGGCAGGACGGGTCTGGACTGTCTGCCCAGTGGCCAGTGGCCCATCCCTGCTGCTGGCATGTGCCATTGACGTGTCCCAAGGTTTTAGCTGGGCTGCTGCACAAGGTGGTACAACTGGTAAAACCTCCGTACAGCTTCAGAGGCTCCTCCAGCACTGGATAGCCAGTGTTAGGTTAAAAGTTTCTGGTTTCAGCAATTTTCTTCCCTAAAGGGCAAGAGAAATGCTGCAACCAGAAACTTTTCTTTTTTCTTCTTCCCTAAAGAAGAAAATTTTCTTTTTTTTTAGGGAAGAAAATCCCAACCCACCCTTCTCGCAGGGTCCTTCTGGGAGTGGGTGGGTTGGGAGGCAGTGCTGTGAGTCACCAGCCAGGCTGGAGCTTCATGCTGATGTCTGGTGGCTCTTGGCTTGGCCTCTCTCCCCTTGCAGAGGAAAAGGTGCCATCCCCCCAACCGGGCACAGCCAGGGGGTCCTACTGGTCCCCCCAGCCCGTGGGTTTGCTGCTCCGGGAGTGCTCCCTGTAGGAAGGGCAGGCTGTCCCCGGATATTTATTCTTCCCTTGTGCAGGCAGTAGGACAATATTGACTTGTTTAAGAAAGGATTTTGGTAGTCGAGTGGAGAAGTGAACAAAGGCGGTGTGGTCACAGAGGGTTAACTGCGGCTCTCAGGCACCTGCCCTTAGTAAATCCTGCTGGGAAGGACTCCCCAAAAACCCCTTTCCTCTGAAAGTCTCTCCCAGGTACGCAGCCAAGGACTGCCAGCAGCCCCGCTCCTCTCCCACAGTCAGTACCGATAGCTGAGCCCCACGGCCACGTCTGCTGTGCCCTTGCCCGCCCTGAGCACCTTGTCTACCACCACCCTGGGTGCCCTCTTTGCCCACCCTGCCTGCATCCACGCAGCTCCCGCCTGTGCACTCAGCTGCACCCGCTGGGGCAAGAAGCCTTGGTGATGTCCCTCCAGGGATTTTGGGCACCGCCTAGGCTGTGCCAGCCCCTGGAGCTGCTCTCCTGTGTGGCAGCCTGGCTGCTGGAGAGAGCCAGGCCAGGTCCAGTGACACCCATCCAGGCTCACAGGCTGCACTGTCTGGGGAGCCATGAGCAGGGCCATGGACACTGGTCCACATCACAGATCCCAGGCTCTCCAGTGCTGTTGGTGATGCTGTGGGCCTTCTGGATTGCTTCTGGGTAAGAAAACAGCAAAAAGGGCTAAAAAATGATAACTCATCTAGTGTCACCTGGGTAGAGCAAGAGCAAACACTCCCCCGTGAGCAGTGGGGACACGGGCTGGTCCTTTACCCCCATTGACACGATGGGTGCCACCCCCTCCGGTGCTGGCAGGGATGCAGGATGAGTGGATGGGTGGTTGGACCACAGTGGCTGAGTCAAACAGGCAGAGCTGGTCAGCTGGAGAGAACTACCAGGTGCCTGGACATCCAGTGGAGAAATCAGTTCCTTAAGTGCCATCTTAAGCTGCAGGGCAGCTTCTGAAGACCACAAATGTGGTGGCACATTCGGGACTGTCTTGCACAACCGCCCACATCACCAGGACTGCGGATGGGTCCATGCGAGTTCCCAGCGAACAGGAATGCTTTCTCAGCTGTAAAACTCTGAGTCACCTTGGATAAGTGCCCCTCTGCAGGGCCAGCGTGAGCCATGGCAATGCCCTGTGAATCCTCCCTCCCCTGCTCTGCCCCAGGAGGTGTCGGGGAAGGGCAATGTCACCCCGGGAGCATCAGAGTAAAGTCAATGGCCTCAGCATTGTCCATACAGCCACTTCTTGGCCTTGCTGCAGTTTGCATTTGCCTGTGGGACAGCTTGGGGACATGGGATGAGGTCCTCCAGCCATCCTTGTGCTGCCCAGGAGTGACTCCCAGGTTCCTGCCTCCCCTCTCTCATCCCAGCACTCCCGCCCCTCTGATGGCATGGAAACAGCTAATGGTGTTATCAGGGTGATGGCCCAGGATCCATCACAGGGCATGTGTGTGCCAGGGGCTTTGTTATCAATACCAGTGTCTCCAGCCCATGGCTGAGACCTAATCCCTGAGCTGAGACCTTTGACAAAGCAAATTCATCCATAATTCAGAGCTGCTTCTGTAGCTGGAAAATTTCATCAGTGACTGAACAACCTGGAGACTCCACAGCCCCCAGCAGCGGGGATGGGACACACTGTCTTTAACTGAGCTTATTTCTGTTGGGGTCTAGAGCTCATGTAGAGGGGGGGTCACACGGGCCAGGGCTGGGGTTTACAGTAGCTCAATGACCAGTAATTCTGTCCTGCACAAGGACAGCTGCTCTCCCTGCTTCACTGCCAGAGGCGTTTCACAGAGTGGACAGAGAAAGGGGCTGCACCCCCAGCTACAGAGTGGGTAGAGGGTGGTGGGACCTGCTGCCCTCCATTTCTGGGCCAAACCTCTGCTAGTCAGGCCCTGGGAGGAGGTGAAAAGGAGAAGCTGCAGAGATACAGCTCAGCCCCAAAGCAGCCTGCGGGGAGGAGAGCAGCCCCCAGGCCCCTCACCCACCTGTGGCCCTTATTCTAAGCGGCTGCAATTAAGGTGGTTGCTTGAGCGCCGCCCAGATGGGTGCTGAGCAGCACTGCAATTAGTGCTTCCACCTTG
>NW_010314968.1:2240-3208 GCF_000700745.2 Antrostomus carolinensis | reverse complement strand
TGTTTAACATCTTACTCTTAATTTTTATTCTGTTGAGCTTCATATTTTGGTGTTGAACTTGATTTATAGGGTTTTTTTGTCCTTTGAGGCACAACTTTGCCCTGCAATAGTTTTTTGTACCCACGTTATGATGCTTGGGGCTAAAAATACACGTGTTTAAACTTAAAAAAAATTAAATTAAATTATTTCTTACATGAGATTTACTAAATAGACTGATATATTTTTTAATTTATTTTTTTTCTTCTTACCCTTGAGAGAAATTCCGCAGCCGCTCGCCGACGTCGCCCGCGATATGAGTTATTAAATCTGGTAACCACAAGCATAAAGCAACTCAGGCAAATATTTTTTTGCCTAATGGTTGAACAAAAATCATACACTTAAATAGAAATGAGTCAAATATTCTGTGACTGACATTTAAATCACCCAAAGTATTATAGGTAATATAGGATATTGCTTTTTGTTGAGCATTGGCTCGTAAATGATGCTCTTCTACCTTGATCAAGTTCTCGCTGTTCCTTTCCATTCCTTTTTGCTCCATTTCTTTCTTTTCTACAGCAAAATATTTTCATTATAATATCATATATGAGCACAGAAGTTCCATAAGTTTAATGCCAGAAGCAGATAACGTGGAGGTTCAATGTGGTAGACGACTTCATTGCAGAGTGGAGATGTTCTCCAGCAACTGCCGCGTGACTGGGTGGCTGCTGCCTTTCTGGTGGTACCACTTAGAGGGACCTTTGAGAAAACCAGTATTGGAGTGAAAGAAAAATCAAATTAAAGGTTCATTTAGTGGTTTGGGGGCTGAATTCATCCTCTTTAGTAGTGAATTTATGGAAGTTGGTTTTGCTGCATCACCAGTAGGTTGAGGGAGGGGATTCTGCCCCCCTGCTCCGCTCTCCTCAGACCCCACCTGCAGTGCTGCCTCCAGTGCTGCGACTACCAACAGCACAAGGACATGGACCTCCTGG
>NW_010314968.1:0-1964 GCF_000700745.2 Antrostomus carolinensis | reverse complement strand
AGAGGTGGTAGATGACCCATCCCTGGAAACATTCAAGCTCAGGTTGGATGGGGCTCTGAGCAACCTGGTCTGGTTGAAGATGTCCCTGCTCACAGCAGCGGGGTTGGACTAGATGACCTTGAAAGGTCTCTTCCAACCCAAACCAGTCTGTGATTCTATGTATATGAATCTTCATGAAATTAGGACTTAATAAATTGGATTAAAATTATGAGGCAGAGTAAGCACTGGGCCCTCAGCCTGATACGTGTTCTGTGTAAGACTTAGAAGATCCAATTTAACTTCTACTTCTCTCTCCAATTCCTTTGGAGGTGGGAGGAGAGAGGTGGGGGTGGGTCTGTTCAACCAAGGCCCAAGGGACAGGCCAAGAGGAAATGGGCTCCAGTTGTGGCCAGGGCAGTTGAGATGGGATGTGAGGAAGAATTTCTTTGCTGCAAGGGTTCTGAGGCATTGGAAGGGGTTGCCCAGGGCAGTGGTGGAGTCCCTATCCCTGGAGGGATTGAAGAGTCGTGTAGACATAGTGCTGAGGGACATGGGTTAGTCGGGGACTTGTCAGTGTTGGGTTCATGGTTGGACTCCATGAGCTTAAAGGGCTTTTAAGCAGGTGTTAAAAATTCCTCTGGGGTGGAAGGGTTAAATATTTTCTTCTTCAACAAATAATCAATGAGGAATGAAATAATTTGTAGTATTTTCTAAGAAACATAGAGATATTTGAACACCTTCTGCTGAACTTCCTCTGCTGAGGGGACTTTTTATTGACTTAATGAAAACAAATTGTCTCCAGAACAATAAATCTGACATTTACTATATTTTTCTAGATATTCTGCCACCTCGATTTCTGTTAAGTATTAATCCTCGTAGTAGTGACTTCAATGAGACTACACCAGGGAGTAAATTACGTTCATTATGTTTAAGGGTATTGACAGCTTTTCCAAGTGTGTCTCTTATTAAAAACTCAGAATATGAACCACTTTAGAACATAAATAATGTGTTTTCTGTGTTTTTTTTTTTTTTCCTAAGGAATGTGAATTTAAATAGAATCTTAGGAGAAAAGAGGAACAAAAATATTCCATGTTTTGCTAGAAAGAGTTATAGGGACATAAACAGCTCTTGATAAAACAAATAAAACCACATTTTCATGTTAAATTGTGGTGGTAAGATGAAGCTGTGTGATGTACCGACATGTTTTTGATGCAGATGAAGTTGTAAAATTGATTTTAGTGACTTTTCTTCTAAAATAGTGGCGTGATAACTCCACTTACAAAATTACTCCACGTTTTTCTCTATTTCTTATCAAAATAATAGACGTCATAATTTTAATATATAATCCTGCAAAGCTTTTGAGATGTGATTTACTGCTTCTGGAAATATTTAAACCTAGAAAGTAGAATTCTGGGAGTGTCCTGGTGGTGATATGGTTGGAGATGTTAAGATGATATAAACTGGGTGGAGTTGACTTTTCTTGCTAGATGCTTCCATGATGTATCATCTAATTAAACTCAAATGTTGTAGTCTTAAGGAACCACAAATATGAAGTATGGTTGATGTCCTCAGCGATCACTAGGCATGAGGAGAAGCAATTTGTTTGCAAGGTCTTTCTGTAACCTGTTGTCTGGTAATTTAGTGATGTGTTTGTCTCATGATCACAGAATCACCTCGATTGGAAAACACCTTTAAGATCATCGAGTCCCATCATTAACCCAACGCTGACAAGTCTTAAGTAGTGTCTTGCATCTGGAGATGACACAAGGGTTTATCAATGAGGTTCTTCTCCTTGCTCCTAGTGGTGCAGAAGGAGAAAATGAAATATAAAGAAGTGACTTTCCAGAAGTCACCTCCAAAATTAGAAAGAAAAGCTAAAATATGACAAGGGCTGCAAAACATCAGCCCACCAAACAGGCTGATGTGTGCTGGAGACACTAAGATGGGAGTCCATAGACTCATAGAATGGTTTGAGTGGGAAGGGA
>NW_010314967.1:32504-51253 GCF_000700745.2 Antrostomus carolinensis | reverse complement strand
GGGCAGGATGAGGGAAAAAGGCTAAAGACAAAAATACCCTTTTTTCTGCACCTTAGGAAGGCAGGGAGGTTGAATATAGATAAGGTCCTTGTTAGCTGTTGGCTGATCAGCTTTTAGAAGGAAGGAAGTAGGGTCATTCCTGTTGGAGGAAGGTGAAGAGAGAGTGAGTCTCTTCCTTGCTAAACTCCTCACCTCTGGGGTCATGTCTACTGAAGATGTTTCCATTATTGATTTTTTTCTTTTTAAATCAGATGTATCATGGCAGTTGGTATACTGGGAAATACACCTCATCATAAAACACCTTTAATGTATGTCACAGAAACGTTAGTCCCTAATGTTCTTATTTATGGAAAGTTCAAAGAATATGTGACTAGAGAGACTTTTGAAGGCCCACCTGAGATTTACACTTGCCTGTGATTGTACCTTCTCGGGATTTATGTCATACAGTTTAAGGTACTCTCTGGGGGAGAAAGAGATGCAGTAAGAGTGATTTAGTGATGTCACAGTACATTTGGTTGGTTTATTGGAGTGGCAGGATTTTAAATGAAATCCCATTTTTGAGTTATGACAGAAGCCTGAACTGCAACAAAAACCATGGCCCTGCTGGGAGTGATCTTGCAAGACAAATTATAAATATACAGTAAATGATTTTGTTTATTTTCATTTTGCTTGACTCCCATATTTGGGCCTGATGCTTTCTGTAATGTAGTGGAAAGCAAGTTGCTGCCGTCTCTAATGTAGCATTCTAACTTCTGCAGCATGATACTCATGTGAAAGGAGAGTTGTAGAAAGTTGGAAGTGAACTTTTTCATTGGGCTGAACTTCTTGGCTAGTTCAGTGTGTTGTGATAATGAGAAGAAATCTGTTGTTTTGTGTTCAAGAATCTGCTTAATGGTGACAGGAGGCTCTCAGGAAAACATATTGCCTTTAAAGCCGCTACTTTTTTTCCTAACATACATTTCCCTTGCACAAGCAGCTCTCCAAATGGCATTTTTTTGCCTTTCTTTTTTCTCCTCCAAGTGATCCATGCAGTAGTAAGATATCTTTGAAAGACAGCAATGTGAAAAAAAATCACCCTTTCTCCACCCATATAGTGAAGAAATTAATCGTTTTTTCAGTTCCCTTAAGTGTCTGCCAGGTAGGTTTCAATACACAGTGGCAAACTACATATCTATTTTTTTCACTTAAAAAAACCAAACAAAACCCAACAAAAAACAAAACCATGCTGTCAGCTTCCAGAATGTGATGGTTTGTTGTACTTCTCAGTGCTGAAGAAACTTAAGTGTTGTCTTTTCCTTATTTACCTAGGGCTTGCTTGCTTGAAAAAATGGGTTCGTAAATCTGTGTGGACATGCCCTTCTAGTGAAGTTGCTTTGGCAGGAGTACTTAAGGGGTCACCATTTTATACCAGCTTTCTGAGGAGAGTAGATCATGATAGCAAAAAGACTTATGTGCATCTGAAGTTGGAATTCTGCTGCTCTAGATGTCAGCTAGGGTTATACCAGCAACATGTCTTAAGACAGTCTTTATCTGTCACTTTCATGTCACCTTTATGCGTCTGTCAAATCATATTTTGGAATAGCAGGACTGTTCTTTATCTGCAGGACAGTCAAGGCTATGAAAAGCTCTGAAACTTGTAATTTTATGTAATAGTTTTCATTAAATTTGTAAATGAAGTAATGTAGAGGAGTAGTGTTGCTCTATATTTCCTGGTCCCCATTGGTCCAGTGGTTGAGAATCCTTTCATGGTTGTTCTTGAGTGAACCTCAACCATGCAGGTAGCAGAACAGTTCAGTGTCAGTGGGTCAGACAACAGGGTCTAGATTTTACCAAGTATAAAAGATGGTGATTTTTTATTATTATTGATTTTATGTTATGCTTAGCCAGGACTGTTTGCAGTAGGATGCACACTCTTTGCAGTAATCCACAAATATAGGAAACATTAAGGAAAATACTGAAAGAAGGCATTAAAACTGAAGTAAGCTGTGAGTCTGTGGGCTAAAACTTATCTGTTGTTGAACAGTGATAGAAGTAGCTCCTGAGATGCAGGTTGATAGTGGTGGCATGCAAAGAGATTACAGGAGAAGGCTAGTATGTACTTCTGCATTAAAGTTGGAGGGGTTCTTTTAAAATGCTTAGTTTTATATTAGAAATTCAGATCCTGTAGGTTTCAAGAATCTCTAGTGACTGGAAAACTACTAAACTCTTGATGTTTCAAGATCTAAGAGACTGGAAAATGAACAGCTGAAAGAAGGGCCTTGAGTGAGACTGTTCAGAACTTCTGAAACATCTGCTTAAGGCCAGTGGCTAATGTTTGCTTACCTTTTGTTGAAGATCATGGAATCCATCCTTAAATCTTCTGCAGATTTGCACGTCGTCTTAGAATGTCCAGTCTGTAAATTCTGCTCAAGTGAAATTCAAATGGCACACTGAGGTGGCCTTTGTATTTTACAAAATAATTTCAGTTACCCAGATAACCTCAGTTGTGAAACCTCATGTGTATTCATGTTATTTATGGAAAATTCACACAACTTACTGTTTGGAAATATTTTGCTCCCCTTTCTTCCTATTTTTATATCTTAAACTTGAGTCAGTCGCAACTATCTCACTTTTGGTTGGAGTATTCTGTGTGTACAAAGGTTAGAAAGAGTGCAGCATGCCAGTTGTTATTTTAGGTTGCTTCATCCAGAGTTTATGCTGTGCTTAACATCTCATTCTTATGATCTGAAAAAAATTCTTTCTTCTCTTCCTGATGAACAGATCGTGTAATGGTGTTTTTTTTGTAGATTAGTGGATTTCAGAAGCCTGTTTCACTTTATGGCATGTATAAAATTTTCAACTCTGAGTTAATAAATACATGAAAATATGACTATATGTATGTATGCTAGTTAAGCCATTTTGTTTATTAGCCATGAGGCATGATCCTTTAATGAACTACATGTTGGCAGTTCCCTGTTGGCTTTTAGAAGATTCCATGAAGGTTTCACTCGTGTAGCTCATCAAAGGGCTGGGGCTTTTACTATTAAATGGTTATATGCATAGATGAGACTTGGAAGCTAAAATGCTCCTTAGCCAGTAGTAGCATATACTGTGAAGGAGTACACCAGAGAGGGCAATGCTTTTACAATGCTATTTATACTGTAGTGACTGCTGCTTATGTTTCTTATGGTCCAGACTGATGCTGCACCATTGCATTCAGTGGCTTAGAACCAGAAAGAAGGAAATATGTTAATGGATGTAAAACAAATGAATTCCGTTCTTGAAATGGTGGCAGCCAGTGGGAAGTTGATTGAAAACACAGTATGATTAGTTTCATCTCATCTTATTTCTGGCAACTGTAAGGTACTGTAGTCAGCTAAAACTGATAGCAGTTCTGTTTGAGAACATGCCAGCAGGGGTTTTGCAGGATGTTCCCATTTGTTCTGTCTTTCTCTCACACTGCATGCATCATATGTGTGATGAGACATTGTGCCCCAAGCATTCTTTGCAGGCCCAATCCAGAGTTTATTTCTGAGTCTGGATTTTCCAGTCACTTATGTATCATCAGGTCCTTGCCATGCCAATCTGGCACTTTTCTCAATTTTGTTTACTAAAATTAAACATTTGATTGAATGGTGAATCATTTAACATAGGCATGATTAGTTTGTGACTGTATATCAGCAAAACTTGCTTTTAGCTTCTAAACAAATAATGACTATATACGTATGCCATTAAGAAACCTCTTCTCTGGCTAGTCTTTTCCTTCTTTTTTTTTTTTTTGGTGATTACATCTGCTCACTCCATGTGAATTCTAAGTGACTGTCCTTTTAATAACTGCTTTCTAATCTCATAGGTTGCATAGGTCATTGTGAATGCATAATGCCTGAATAAACCTAATTTTGCTTTAACCACTGTTGAAATATGTACCTTTCTGGGAATTAGTTTTCACTGGGCTCATATCATGCAGTTTCTTAGCCAGGCTTCCACTTACTGGAGCTTTGGATCAGATGCTAGAATAAGCAATGAATTTGTCAGTTTATGCAAAATAATGTATGTGCTGCCAAATAGGTTCTTGTTTTTTAGACCTCAGTATTAACTGAGGTTTTTGAGTGAATAGTGAGCAGTGAGGATCAAATAAGGTGCTTTGGGATAGCTGGGAGTGGGTAGTGCTGGTTGAGGGGTAGGGTTTCTCTGCAGTTGATGATCAGAAATGTCAGTTCTTCCTTCTAAAGTGATAAATTTATTTAAAGCAATAATTAATTACACTTGTGTTTTAGGAAGGCTAATTCTTACTACCTTGTACAAGACCTAAACAGTTTTTTAGTGAGTAAGATAAAAGCTTGTTTGGTTTTATTTATCACAAATGTTTATAGGCCATCTATCACAGGAAACTGTAGTTGGTTGAAATCAAGTCATTAATATTCCTGGTGTGAACCTTGTACTCTGTTTTGGTCTTAGGTAAAGACTAAAGATATTTGGATTTTTTTTATATTATTCATGAACTTATTGAATACTCTGTCAAATCCTTGGGTAAAAGGACTTGAAGTAGTTTGTAGTTAAAACCATCATTAGCTGCTGTAACACATCCACTAGCGTGTTACACAAATAGAAGTGACAAATTATTTAACAGACAGAAGTAGAGAGTCTGGTGAGGAATTAATTTATTTACAAGTTTTCCTAGGAAGTGCTACAGGGGATGATAACAGGCATTGGAGAGACGTTGAAATTCTTTGCTTGGTTCTTAATTTTAGAAGATATGGAGAATTATGAGACATAAAGAAGCTTCTATCTGAGGGAGAGGCAGGGAGGAATTGAACTTTGTCATGTTCCCTGCTTGAATAAGAATATGCAGAATAAAGAATTATAAATTCTGAGGTTCTTGTGATTTCTTTCAGTCATAATAGAACTAGAAGAGCATCTCAACTGAAGTGAAAAGATAGACCTTTTTTCACTTATTTATACAGTGAGCAATTGCCTCTTGCAGCCACAGTTGCAGGGTACCACGTTTTGGATCAGGGTTAAAATTTTCTATTTGCTGCAGAAGCTTACCTTTAGGAACAGGGGTTATTGGCACTCAAGGTAAAAGCATATGAACTGGATTTAATACTTTAATAAGCTCTTTTCTAGGAATGTGAACACAGTGCCTTTTGCAGTACTTAATAGAACAGACAAAACAGAAAGGAGATTTTGTTATTTAATGAAAAACAGCTGTTCTGGGTCAGACCAAAGATGCATCCAGCCCTGTTTCTGATTTGGGTGATAAGTGATGCTGAGGGAATAAGTGTAAGGACAGAGCCAACATGCAGTGATGCTTATCTTGGTATATACCTCCTTTGCTTCTGGCAGCCTGACATAAGGTTGTCCTCTGTTGTGTAGACTTATGGCTTAGTGGGTCTTACCTATTTTTTAATGATTTTGCATATTGACTTGATGAATCTATGTGTATTCTTGACCCTTACAACATCCTGCAGCAAGTAGTTCCATAATTTAACCATTCTCTTTATAGGGGAAAAAAAAAAAAAGAGTAATTGATGTTAATCTTGCTGTGGGATGATTCTAAGGGGTGAATAAATTTAAACAGTTGATGTATAAGGGTGTTTTGTTTAAGAAGATCCAAAAATACGCCTGCTTGATTAAAAATGTCTGTTCACTTCTTCAGTGAAGCTAGAATTTGCGAAAACAAACACTTGCTTAAACTATGAATTTATTCAAAATCTTTATATAAAATGTTTTAGAAATATTTTCTAATTGTAGATAGATGCAGTGCTAATTATAGACAGATGTATCCATCACCTTTTAATCTAACTGTAACTTCTTCATTGGTCAGAATGAAATTCAGTGTCATAGCTGCTGCTCCTACAAGTGGAACGAACAAAAAAGTAGATTGTGTGCTGCTTTTTGAAGCTTGGAGGAATTAAAAGTTGCTGTGGCGAGGTCACTTCCCAGATTTCCTTCTATCTTCTGTCAACCAGTACCTTCTTCGTGACTTTTGTAAACTGTGATTAGTCCAAGGTATTGTGATTTGGGCAGTGCTGATGATTATTCCACAGTTAGTGGTAAGAAATATCTATCTTGACACTAATTAGTAAAATGTTAAACTGTTGGATGGTAGTGTAGATATGTTGTGTTTTGTGTATTACTCTATTGAACGTACTTTGGGTTCTCAAAAGATTCTAATGGTTAAGTCCAGTCGGTTAGAGGGTTATAGGTATCAGTTTTAAGGAAATACTGCTGCTGGTTTTAATTGCATAAATTTTAACCATGTCAACATCAAATTTCCACAAAAGTGGTAATATTGTTACTGCATGTTGGGCTTGGAGAGTTGTCGAAGTCTCAAATTGATGGAAGTGTTATGACCAAGTATTTCCATTAAGTTGTTTAAATCAGTGATGCAAAGCATTAACTTGAGAGAATGATCTTTGATGGAGATGTTTGGTTTTGACCTGAATATTTTCACTGACATGTTATACCAATTATTACTGGATATTAAAATAATTTAATTTAGAAGTTTGTGCATATAAACAGACATGGGATTCTTTAGAGGCAGTTGGTAGGAATGGTGACTGTGATACATTTTCTTAGCAAAATATTGCTTATATTCTTTGATGTTTAAAATGACACTGTGCTCCTCTATCTCCTCAAATATGCAACCTTGACTAGCTAACTTTGTATTTTAAAATGTTATCACAAATGTCTTGTTAATGTTTTTGGAGAGTATTTGATCTTGATTATATTGAAACCCTTATCTGGATCTCAGAGATAAACTTCATATTCTGTTCAGGCAGATAAATTACATTGATTTGTTGTCCCTCTTTTTTTTTTCTCTCCTCATTTGCTCAAATGGCAAAAATCCTTCCTGTCTAGTCAGTATAGCAGAGCTCACTAGCCTGGAGTCCCTTCTCTGGTTTTGGAAGAAGAATTAAAAATCAGGCAATAGCTGCAGCATGAATTGACTTCTCTAGATGTCAGGTTGGTGAAGGAACTTCACAAATCAGGATAGTTGCAGATATTTGAAAGGCATCTTCTCAGGATGCTGAGAAGTCCACATAAGAAAATACTGTTCAGGACATTATATGTGTCCTGCAAATGCAAACTAATTATAAAAAACACTTTCTGAAAATGAAAACTTTGTGTGGATTACCATGATCCATGGTTTCAGACTGTAGAGATGATGTTAACATACAGCAGAAGTGGGTTGGTATTTTTAGGTTCTACAAAAATGCCCAACCATTATCTTCTAATTTAAGATTTTGATGTAATACTTTTTTTTTTTAGTAATCAGGATGGATCTTTTATTTGAATTGGTGAGAATTTTATATGCTCAAGGGGTGTGGGGTTTAAACTGAAGTTGTGTTGGGTTTTTTTTTTTAAAAAAACCCACATTTTTTTGAAATCTTGTAACTTGGAAGTCAAGTGTGTTGTAATACATAGTTCCATTAACTCTTAAATTATTCTTTACCTATACTCAGGAAAATGTTTTAATTGAGGAGTTATTATAGTATTCCATGAGTTGGAGAAGGAAGATGTTTGCAGTTGTGTGTTCAGTTTCTCTGTTGATAGCATCTGAGCAGTAGCATTGTGGCAAGTGCAGTACTTGCCTGTACAGAGAATTTGTATTAGGAAATTGTTGATGGATTTTTATATTTAATCTGTTCTCTGGGGTCTTCCCTGCAGCAGGGACTGCTCTTTTATTTATGAAGGAATTGTAGGTACCCTGCTCACTTCCTGCTGTTTAATCTGGACACCATATGCATGCTCTGAACTGAACAATGTAGGTCAGTGGGAGGAAGATAAATTTCAGTTTCTGAATGTTGTAGCATTTTTATGAGTGGTTTAAGGGAATTTGTTTTTAAAATTACTTTCATTGGCATTGTCCTTTAATAAATATACTTTGGCTAGTGCTGGATTTCCAATGTTTACTTGGTGTAAATTAAAGAGAGTAACTGGAAGTAATGGAAAATTTTGAATGGAGATAAAAATTGGTTTTCTTAAAATAATTTTAATAAGCAGTCATACAAACAAAGAAGAAGAGATTGTTCTCTCTTTAGTTACTAGCTCTTTAGTATGTGTAGGAGCTGGTGCTGAGTGAGTTGTTTAATATGAGGGTCTGTTAACTTCTGCTTGTTTGAATGTAGAAGTCTTATTTAATTCTTAAGTACCTAAGGATGGGGGAGAAGGGAGCACAGTACTAGACTGGAAGCAGTGGTTTTTGTTTTTGTTGTTTTGGTTTTGTTTTTTGTTTTTTTTTTTTTTAAAAAGCAGGCTGGTTCCATGATAATGTCCTAATTGTGCACTTAGAAAAGCAGAATCCCAAGTCATGTCCTCATTGACTAATTGCTAAAGCACAACCGGCCTTCACAATATGACTGTTACTGAGATCGGCCCTGTCGCCATAACAGCAGCATTTTGATCTCTAATTATATGTTGTTAGAGGTGTCTCAGAGGAAGTTGCATATATAAAGTAGGCAAAATGGTGTCATTCAGCAAGAGTCCCTCAGTATTGGAAATCGTATTGTCTTTCTCACTGTTGATTAGATGCTATTTTGGTCCAAGATACTGTCAATATTAAGGAATCTAGCTTTTTGATAAATCAATTATTTGTCTTTGAAACTTTTCTTTAACATCTCCAGTATTGCTGAATGAAATGCATTTTTAGCTGGAGAAAGTTGAATCTTGGGTCAGATATTGCTGACACCAGTTTGCAGGAGGAGGCCTTAGTGTTGGATGCAGTAATGCTTGTTCATTGATTAATGTCCTAGTGTTACTTTTTTTCTTTTTTTTTTTTTTTTTTTAGTAATCTCCTTCAGTGGATTAATGGACAGTAATGGTTTCTGAAATTGTCTGTGTGCTAACAAAAATGTTTGCTTATTCACACAGATGGGTTTCAAGTGTTCTTCTGAATTGTTAACATGTTAATCAATTAAAAATCTGATAATTTATATTTTTAGAATCAACTTTTGACTGTGTACTTCTGTACAGTGAAGTACGGGGTGAGTGAAAGCATTTTTAATGTTGTATGTTTCCATAAAAAAGGTTCTCTCCAGTTTTATTTTGCAAGCATATTAGTGTAATTATTTTGTTTTTAATAGGAAAAAAAACGATACGGAAAGCATCTTGATTTGATTTTTTACAATGCTCAAAATTTTAAAAGACTTAAAATACAGTAGCTCTTTGAGGCAGCTGAAATCTTGGGGATTTTTATTTTATTTTTACACAGATGTGTGGATGAAGAGTCAACTGTGCTCTAGCTGATAAAGGGCTTTTAGGATTAATCCCTATATACTCAGAACTTCTCTAGGTGTTAACTCATTTTTGAGCTCTCAAAAGAAAGCAATTAACAATAGTATTTGAACATTTCAAATATCTTTTCTTGGCATTGGGGCTTTGTGATTAATACTTCATTGCAAAGTAATTGAAATTAAACTTGCCTTGGAAATAATAATTAACTTAAGATGGAGCAAACTGACTCCTTGTTTGATTTGAGGAAGTGGACTAACTGCTGCTTGTAACTCCTGGTGTCATCAAATACATGGAGTGCTTGTGATACTTCTAACTCGCGTATTTCAGAGTATATTTCATTTCCAGATGTTAGAAACAGAAGTGTTGAATGTCACTATATATTCTTCTCTTCTTTTGTCTGTAGTTTGTTAGCAATTGGCTTTATTTTGGACACTGGGCATGTTCCTGTTTTAACTTTCTGCTTGGGTACTGCGATTACAAATATATAGACATTGTTCCTTTAATGCTGATTTTTTTTTTTAGTACTTCTTACGTTTATTACAAGAGTTTAGAGACTATAAACCCATAAAGGTAAGGATAGTAGAATGTTCCTTTTTTAAGTAAAAGTCCCTTTCTTGGCACTTAAGATTGGAAAGGATTTATTGCTTCTGCTGCTGATGCACTGTGTGACAGTCGGTGCGTGCTTTTCCCTTTGCATGTTTTCCTTCATTAGTGAATCATGTATCACTCTGCATTTAATTCCACAGGGCTTTAGAAGCCTTGAATGAAAGACTTGGTAGCAAGGAGTGTTTACAGCTTCTCCAGCTCCGTCCTTTAGAGAGGTATTTGTTTTAAATCAGAACTTGCTCTAGGACAATATTGACCCATTGACATGTTGTTTCCAAGGATGGTCATGTAGAAGGAAGTGTTTGTGGTGGGTGGAGGAAGTCTCTTTCAATCAGAAGAGTTGCTATGCAATTTTAAGAGCAAGAACCGCCTGCATTACACATCTGCCAGTCTCAGGTGGTTTTTGCAGCACTCTCTTGATGGAGATAGGACCCCATTATTATCCATTATTCTGTGATGCAGTCTCTCCTTTGACTATTAAAGTTCTCATGTGAGTAATTCAGGAAAGACCAGAAATCTTTCTGGTGAATAATTAACACTTCCTGTGCTGCTGAAGTGGCTTGTAAAGACAGATTCAAAAGGTGAAAGAAAAACACAATAATGTATATTGTTACGTAGTAAACTGAACTGATCTGTTACATCAGTCTTTCAAAATAAACTAAAATACCAGAATTCCATCATTTACTGTCATAACCAGGACTCTAGCATTACAGGTTAGAATTCAGCTGCCTGAGCTGACGTGTCTTCTGAAGTGCATCTGAAATTCAGATAACTGAAATTACTGGTTGCTTTTGAAACTGCTGTAATTGGAAACCCAGACTAAAGGGAACTAGACCAGGGCTTTGAGAAACTTAAACCTACAGCTTTCAGAGGTTACTATAATTTCAGTTTCTTTTTTGTGTGTGTCTTCAGATCAGATTCCCAGCACATTGCTAGATGCCATTGAGATGGGAAGTGATTTAGCTGCTTCCTTATTAACATTCTTTCTGTTCTTATTATTTCAGTTTGCTGGTTTAGTAGTGGGTTTCTGACTTCTGTTAGCAACATGTTTGTTGCAAACTTTAATGCAGAATTGCTTTTAAGTAGTCTTTAAGTTGTGGTTAGAAATGTTGAAAGTATGTGTGTGGTTTTTTCAATTTTTTTTTTTATATATGTATGTATACACAGACACAGAACTTTAATTTCTTTGCAACTTTCTATACAGAACTGTAAAAACTGAAATGGCTTCTTCTGAAATACTCATGAAGATGGATTGTGTAGCTAATGACTTACTGTAGCACGGAAGAATGCTTCCGTGTGTTTATCAATTTTCAGGATGAAAACAGCTATAAAAGAAATGCTTTCTGTTTGAACATGACTTTGACTAACTGTTTTAATAGTGTTTTTCCTGGTATGAATGTAACTAAAATTAGAAATGATATTGATTTCTTCTTCTTTATTTTTAAAGACTACTTAAGGCTACCAAACCAATAAATACTTTAGTTAATTTATTATCCAAATGGATTTGTACTCTTTTTAAGGTAAGATTATGACACAAACAGGAGCTCCAAAGACTTGTATTCTTTGAGTGTCTCTGAAGGCAGAAGGAGAATGGAGTAAAGGAAATGGTATACATGAGTCTCATCTTGGGATTTATTATTAACTGGTTAATCAACAGTGCTTTCCTTTCTTCTGCTTAGCTTTCTTGTCCCTCATCATCTATGCAGGACAAATTTTGAAGGTAGATGTTACATTTTTAGTAACACAACTGAGTACCTAGTTTGGAAAAAGTAGAGCAGCTTGTGGAGGCACAGACTTTTCTTCAGTAGATGGGGCAGCTGATCTGCTTTTTCGAAGTGTGTACCTAGATATTGCCGCTCTCTCCAAAATCAGTTTTGCCTGTATCCTTAGGTCACCACAGCTACTACTATGACATGAAAAATACGTGTCTTCTACCAGCTACCTAGACAGATGGGCTGGGTTAATGTTTCTGTATGTTTGTTTTCAGCTGTTTATTTGTGGCTATTGTTCAAAAACTACTGTTTCTGCTAAAATCATGTAGCATGATATGTAGCAAACACTGAATGTGGTATTATTCTTACCACAAAAGATAGGCTGCTAGTTCAGTTTTTACCATCTAAAGATGGGTACAGATGTGTTTAATTTGCTTTGATTCTAGTTGAATTAGTGAGTCTAAATACTTTATTTGAAAGCATATAGATAGCATTTTACCTTGCCATAACAGAATGAAAACATCTGCCTAAATTGTCTTGAGAAAAATGATGTTTGGGTATCTAGGGAGCCAACATTTTCATCTGCCATTCTACTGTTTGCAAGGTGTAGGGTGTTAAGTAAAAGCATTGGGAAGTAAGGGGGCAAGAAAATAATGTACATGTAGTTCATTGTTTACATATCTGCTCTTCATTAGTTTCATAGTTGTCGATACCTTTTTTTATTCCTTGTACCTTCCACTTCATTTCCCAGACTGCTCTGGTGCCTTGGTGAAAGTGGAGAGTGAGATAAGATTGTGTGGTCTCCTTTCAGAAGGGGCCTTCCGTGGGTGAAGGATGGAGCTGAAGATGGTGCAGAAATGTGTGATTAAAAGCTTAAAGTCATGCAGAATCACAGTAATACTGTGATTTTTCTTTCTTTTATTTTTCTTGAAGACTAGAGATCACTGAAGAGCTATGGGTTGATACTGCTGCTTACTTAATTTTTAAAACTCCTGCTTATATTTAGAGTTCAATGTTAATTTGACATAGTTAATGAAGTGGTAGAGCTGTGGTTTGCAGCTGGAGCCTGTCACAGTGGTTAGGTAGTTAAAACTTGCTTGTTCTCCTTGTGTGCTGAGAAGGTTACGCATAGCTTGGTTGAGAGTTCAGGATGAGGTAATGTTACGGGGCTCATTTTTATTACCTACTGTTAATGATCACTCTGTGCTTGGTTACCGTGCCTTTGCCTAAGATTACCTTCAGAAATGCATAAAAAGCTGATCTAACAAAAGAGCCTTTGCTGTTTGTTCTGCATGCATGTGAATTAAATATTTAACTTGGCCCAGATTTCCCACTGTCTGAATTAGATGAAATAAGTGTACTGATTGTGATTTATCCCTCAGTCTCGACTAGTAGAGGAAAATAAGAAGTTATGGCTTGTTCCCACACTTTCTCCATGTTATTTCAAACTAGGAAAAATGGTGAGGATAATACAATGGTTTCTGCAAGTGCTGTGTTACCCTTGATTTTCTTCATGTAAATAAAACTAGGCTGTCTACTTTAAATACTTAAAAAGTAGTAAAAGCTACCTTGTGAAAATGACAACTGTGAAGATTACAGTTTGTGTTTGCATTGGTCTGGATCACCAAAGATGGAAAAGCCGAAATAACAGTCTGTGTAAAGGTTTCCTTCTCCTGTCACAGGATGAAGGATGTGGCATGAAGGATTGTTTTCTCACTAGATGTTTAAACCCCATGAACTTTAAAGTAAAACGTGCATGCTGAATTCTTTCTACCTTGGTAAATGAAATGCAATTGGCCTGAGACCTGTGAAGTGTGCTGTGTGAAATAGGAGAAAGGCAGGATGCATTATGTAGGGGGTCTCATCCCGGCTTTACCTCTGGCACCCTTTCTGGAAGGTGCTGTTCCCTGTCCTGTCATCCACTGAACGGCACATGCAGCAGCTCGTTGCTCATGGCTGGATGACCAGCACTCAGTGGAGAAAAGTGAGCTACCTGTACAGCTGGTCTGCAGTGCCCTCTGCAGTAGTTGCTGTCTTACTCTGGGGTCTTTCACCTCAGCGGCAGTGGAATTAGAGCTCCTGACAGTCAGATTTCGAGGCACAACATGAGAAAGGCAATCACAAACATTTACACTCGGGAATTAATTTAGACTGTGGCAAAACTTTAAAGGAGGTGGGAAGAGGGGAGAATAAAGCACATTTACGTTTGGATTATTCCTTTAGTTTCCTCTAAGTCCTCAGAAGTAGAAAAGAAAAACTAGGTATTTTTATTTTTGTCAGAGAATGAAACTTAACAGTTTTGGGTGACCTTGTTCTCTCTGTCCTCCAGCCATTAAATTTTAGATCTGCTGTACTTGCATAAAGGCTTTAGTTATAAATTTATAAGGAAAATGTCAAATGCCTAGGCACAGAATTTGATCTGTCTTGTTAATTATGTAGACCCTGCAAACTTCTCCACATAATGCTTAAAACTCTTACTCTTCAGGAAAAAAAACCTCACTGCTTATGTGCAATTGCATTGTGACAAAGCAAGGTACACATTATAGAATGATAAATACCAATACTTTCTACAATTTTAATTTAGCTGTTGAGGGAGTAGGTAGTATATTGGAGCGTAATGTTTAAGATGTTTGAGAGATCCTGATAATTTATTTACTTCAAACAGGCAGCTAATGGACTTTACATAGTTCAGAAGAGTTTGCCTAGTGCTTGTCTTGAATTAATTGTATGAATAACAGAACTTGCATGTTTGAAATGCAAAAGGGGACTGATGTAGATTGAGCTAGTTAAATTTGGGAGCTTAGATTTGTGGGTCACTGATTAACTCAACAGATTGGTTATGTCAAAGTTGTTTCCAAACAAGACTTATTGCTGTTGATAGCATGTTTGATTATTAAGCTAAACACTTAACTAACCCCCCTGTGATTTAGCATGCATAGTGTTTACTTAGTTGCATTTCTCATTAGTTAGATGCTGAGAGGAGATGCGATTAGCAGGTTTTATTTATGTTCTTGCAGATTATCGTGTAACACTTTTCTTGTACTTCTGCACTGCTAAGATCATAAAATTAATAGCAAATGTTTTGGGTTTTTTTAAGAAAAGCCTTCTACTTGTTGCTTTGAGCTTTACATGGTTTATTATTATTTGTTAGTGCTAGCCATGTACAGCCTGCTTTGCAGAGCTGACACAGAAAGACTGAATTATAAGATAAACACATTTTTCATTAAACCTTTGATTTTACTAAACCTAAATTTGGAACACCATCATATGAAAATATTTACTTGTACTTTAGAGACACAAAGAGCCCCCTAAATGGGAAAAATAATTTATCAAGTTGACATTATGCAAAATTGTGAACTGTTAATAAATCAATGTTCTGTACTAGAATAGTTCAAAATCCTGAAATGGAATTGCTTCCCAAAGTAATTGTGTAAAAGTGGAGAAGTGTGACTCAACACAGACCAGGAAATACCTGAGGCTAGTAGAGGTACAAATTAGTTCAGCTACAAGAGTGTAAAGTTGGGGAAAACACATAGGAAATTGAAAACCAAGTTATTTGTTATCCCTGCGAATCTAAAGGGAGATTGATGAATGGAAGGTGTGTACGGGGAGTGCTGAACGCTCTCCGCTCCGCGCAGAGTACGTCACTGAGGGCAGAGGGGAGGGCTGCTCGTGCACCGTACAGCCCCTGGGGAGTCACTTGAACTGAATTCCAGAGGAAGCGCAGAGCTGTTGCAGTGGTGGGGACCCTCAAACTCCAGCTTTGGGGGACACGCAGGAAGAAAGGACTCAAACTTTTATTTTACCTCTCGTATGTCGTTGAGAGGAATGAGGATGATACTGGAATGCATAAGACTGAAAGAGATTTATGAGAAAAATAGCTAAAACTTGTTTCTACACCTTGGAGCATGAAAATGAAACAAGTTACATTGATAGAGATCATGAATCAATGGAGATTTTTCAGCCCAGAGAGTATTACAGTTTCAGCTTCCTGGGCTTGTTTAGCCTTTTTGTAGACTTTCAGGTATTGAAAAGCTTAACACTGAAATAAACCTGCCTGAAATCTGATCATGTAACATAGTCTAATTTTTTTTTTTTCCTTGTGAAAGTTATTTTATTTACTGGGAAGGCCTGGTTAGAGAAGCCCTGAATGTAACATGACTGGGTTAAAACCAAAAAAGAACTCTTTATCTTTCATGGGGAACAAGGCAAACATAGGTCTTGTAACCGAATGTCCTTCACTGAAAGTCCAAATATAATAAATGATTTCAAAGCATTTAAATGACTTGTGTGTCAAATCTCATTGACACTCGGGAGCCTTTGAAAATGTTACATTACCATCCCTACTTGTGCAATGTGATCAAACAGTGATTGTAGCCTTATAGGACTGAACCAAAGCCAAAAACGTGGTGAATATTTTAGTGGGGTGACTCAGTTCAGTAGCAGAGTCAGCATTTGATCGGCTTGTGCATGACTTCATTTGAGTGCCTTTAAAATGTAGTCGTACAGTCCTTTTCTTCTGTTTTTAACAGCTTTGAAATAAGATACATGTTGGAATATCTAGTTCTACATTCTGATGTTTTCCCTAACTGGTAGGATAACAGATTAGATCATATTCAGTCTTGTAGTAAAATTTCAGAACGTTTAAATGAAGGAATACCATAAAACAGAATAACTAACCATAGCTCTCTCCATAGCTTGCACATGTGAAAATGAGTCATAAATACATAGTGGTTTATTAGTATTTTAAACATCAATATGAAATGTTTTTCTGTGTCTGTGGACACAAATGTAATTATTTTCTTTGTAGATGTACAATAATTATTTAATGCAATAAGACAGTATTTTTTGTACTTCTTACTGCTTACTCTTTTTTTGTGTTTAATTACAAGCAGAAATAATCTTGTGTATTTAAAAAAAAAAAATTCCCCATTAGCAAGATGCATCACTCCACAGTAATTTATTACCATTTTTGCTCACAAACTGTTTTGGGAAAAATATGTTCTCAGCATTATGTTTACATTCTATTTATGACTATTTCTTTGACAGACTCTGTAACAGTATACCTAATTTTTCTGTCATTTGACCTATTTCCAAACAATTTTGAGTTGGAAATGACTTCAGGTATTTGTTGTGCTTCAAAAAGGTATAGTCATTTTTCTCTGTAAAGTGTGCAGATTTGTTGCACAGGTATGCTTAGAGCACACAAAATGGTCTACAAGTTTGAGGGAAAAATTTGGAAATGCTAAATTTAGTCGGTCTGTTCTCCTGTTGCCTTTTAACTCCTGTTGAAGTTTCTCTGCAGCTTCATCGTGCGCTATGTTTAAGTATCTCGTGGAAACTTTTTTCCTGTCCTTCTCCCCTTTCTTTGCGCCTTGGAATGCGTACTGCAGCAGCAGGTCCGGAGCCCTGGTAGCAATAGGATTTCCCCTGAATAAGGCAATCAAGCAAATTGCTTGAAGGAGGGAACAAGACAGGATTACTGCACACATTGACCAGAACAATTTAGATGGTGGTAATGGAAAAAAAGTGTTTAAAATACAGCTTAAGTTCAGGTATCCTGCATCAGCAGGTTCTCAAATTCACATACTTTCCTTTTAAATTTTGAGGAGAGGGGGGAAGGCAATAACTGTTATTATTATGGATATTTAACATTCAATGCTATGAACTTAAAAGTAGTTTGGAATATTTTTACTTTTACCACCAGTCCTTGCCATAATAACAGTTGATACATGCACCCAAAAAGCCCCTTTAGTTTCAGTGAGATGTGAATGTTTGCACTGGGTTATGAAATAGTTCTGAGTCCAGACAAGCTGTAAGCTCTAGCATTCCAGGGTGTTGATGTTTGATACAGTACAGTTTCAAAAGCCTCAGTGACTTGGAAGATGAGTTTGTAATGAAGAAAATGCATTATTCCAGCCACACAAATTCTGCTTTCGTAGTTACACTCAATGTTGGTGGAATGTAAAGCTTTTGTACAACATAGCTTTTATAGAAAAGGCTAATGTTTCCAGAGCTGTTCTGCTTTCCCCTAACCAACCTTTGAATTTTTTGAGACACTTCTATAAAATCATACAGCTTTTTGTCATATTATATACTATAAATGCTAGAAATACAGCTAAAATCACTGACCTTCAGCTGTACAATGGTAAGATAAAATTTTTCAAAGGCTTTGGGTCTGATATATAAAGGGCATTGCTTTGTTCATCAAGGAAACTTTACTCAAGTGTGAAGACCAGAGTATTAATGTAGTTAGTCCAATTCATAGGCTCTTTTAAAAAAAAAAACCAAAACCCATATATTACTTTTGTTCCAACTAAAAGTGATGACTCAAAATAAGATGCTCACCTTTAAGGAACAAAAAGCAGTACAAGGAAAAACGGATAGGACAGTCTGTCCATTGGCAGCTGAGAAGAAAGAGGCAGTTTGTTCAAAAACTCTTCTTTTTTTCCCTTTGGACCATTCTCTCACTGTTATTGAGGAGGCTTTTGGACCTTCTTGGGTGCTCTGGAATGAAAAGTTCATGGTGTATTACAGAAAGAAACTCTACCTACACTGTGTGACCAGTTTTAGTATAGGTCTTATAAAGGAAAAATGAAAGCTACTGCAGTGTAGTTGCAGTTCTCTTGCACAGTAGCAAAAATATAAAAATTAATGTAACTTTTGCTCCTCTGAAACTGCTAACACAGTGATGGTTGAATTGCTGTAAGCTGATGGGTAAACTATGACAAGTGAATTAGTTAAATGCAAGCTAGAATTATATTTCTGTCTTGAAGCTTTAGGAAAGTGTTGGTCACTGATTGGCAACTAATAAGAAAATTTAGTTTTAATAGCAAAAATAGTGTGAAATTGTTGGGGAGATGGAAGGATTTGTGAGGTTTTTTTCTCCCCTTTTTTCCCCCAGAATTGGTATTGTAACAGGGAAGAACTTGTTTTATTATGTTAAGACATTTCATTTCAAATGCGAGGATTTAAAGAACCATGTGGTTCTTAAGCATGTTTAGAAAGTTGTCCAGAAAAAATGTCTGTCAAGCAGGATATTTTTATATTATTTTGTACTCTTCTGTTACTAAAAATGAGAGCTGACTGCAAGAGTTTGACAGTTGCAGTGCGTTGTGTCTCTTGTACTATTTCTAGTCAGTTCAGGGTTTCCAGGCAGCATGTTTCAGCAGCTGTAAATTGTTGATAATGACAGTAGAGAGAGATATATAT
>NW_010314967.1:28751-32314 GCF_000700745.2 Antrostomus carolinensis | reverse complement strand
TATATATAAATAAATATTATATAGTTCACATATATTGAAGCCATGGGCCTTACTACTTTCTTATTAACTCAAATGTTTAATTTTAATAGATGACTTTATCAAAGAAGCCATGTTATCTTTTTTTAAACTTTATGATACAGAGAAACAAAATTTGGTCATTTCTTGTGTGATGCACAGAAAATCAGAAGTTTTATGTGTGTTTAGAAATTCTGATAATTCTAGTTCTCAGATGACTGACAATTTAAACTTTGAATAAAGCTTAATTCTGAAGTCTGAAGCTTCAGCCGGTTGAAAAGCCTGAGATCTTCACTTAGGTTTTTAAAAAGGGACTGTTAAAAGTGTCTCTTCTGCTTTTTTTTTCTGTTGTTGTTTTAGACTTTATAGAGACACTTAAAGGCTTTGAGATTTGTTTTATCAGTAGAGCTATTGGGACTGTCAAACCACTTCTGTGCTTCTGTTGAATTTAATAAAGTCTCAAGAGCAGAAGTGGGAGCTCTTGCAAACCTTTACTGAGGGAGCAGGAAGTGAGTTGAAATATACGATATTGTTCACTTTAGCATTGCTCAAGCATTTTGTGAATGCCTCTCTGATTCTATTTAAATAGGTTAAATATTCATGATAGGTTTCCTGGATTTTTTTTTTTTTTTGTCATAATACCTTCCAATGTGTTTATTCTCCCAGTTTCTGAATTGCTAATTCTTATGCTGAAAAGAGTAGCAGGAAAGAACAGCCCAGAACTCTTGTAACGTAGTGGAAAAAGGAGGCAAACAAATACAATTTTGTGTAGATTACTCATTATTTCTTTTATTTTATGGAGAAATATTCTGGATTTTTTTGCATACATGATTACTGAATCCTGTAATAAGATAAAAGAAATCGGATAAATCTTATAATGTACTATAGTATTAACATTTCCCCTTTTATGAGTAATGTACAAGACCACCACATCAATAAATGTATTTGGCTGCTATATACTACTGATAGGCTCTTAATAGTACAGTCCAGTTTTTGTGAGTGGTATCTGTTCCCTGTAGATGTATTTGCAGGTATTGCAGGCTGGATTATCCGATAGTAGTGCCCACTGCGGGTGGCATTCCCTGCAGCCTTGCAATACAAATGTAAGCAGGCTGTGATTTAACTTGGGTTTTGTAGAGGTGAGGGATGATCTTCTGAACTTGGTACAAGTCCTACCGTGACTCATCCAGTGGTACTGAAGTGTGGTAACCTGTTTCTGTAATACATTTTCTTTATGCAGTAAATTCTCATTAGTCTTGCTAGTAGTTCAGCTGATTCAGTGCTTACAACAGCAGGAACCCTTGTGTGCTGATAGTTTGAGTTATAACATGTTTTACAGATGTTAGAGTACCTAGAGAATTACACATGTTCAGTGCAAACTGGCAGAGAGAGACCCACAGAGTGCAGCTCTTGTAACACAGCAGGAAGGCAGGATGCTGACTTCTCTCCTGTGTGGGTACTTTTCTGTGATGCCTTGTCATCTTAGGGGTTGCAGGTACAACCTGTTAGGTGGTTATACCTATGGTATATTTGAAAGTCCGTAGGATCATCAGAGTTATTATTGAATAAACGGTCAATTTAATTTTCTGACTTTGGCTGTGTGTGAAGGCCAAGGGGAGGTGAGCACCACTTAATATGAGAAGTCTCTCCTGGACTTCCTTTGCAATTTTTATATTTTTGTATTGCCATGTCTGATTTTTATTATTTTTTAAGAGTTCTGCAGACTTTTTAAGCCAAGAGGTAAACTGAGATTTGGAGTCCAGGCCACTTTCTCTGAGAAGTTAAACACTGGAACAGTGTTCGAGTTCTTCATAGGATGTGCTCAAGAAAAGGCAGGTGGAATATTTACTATTAAATTACCTGTATTAGTGCAGAACACAGCTGATCTTTCTTAGAAACTCTTTCAGTTTAACCTTTACCTAGTTTATACCAGAAACTTCTCTCAGGAAAATAACATCTCTTACATCTTCCACCTATGCAGACAGGCTATGTAGGTAGGAGTACTTTTTTGAAGAGTTTCATGTGTCAGATTAGTTACATTTTAATAAGGGAGTTAAGTTTAAACTGAGGACAGAATCCTTCCAATAGTTGTGATGAGGGTGTTAAAAGCAAAATCGGAGTGTTTACGTATAATGGTCTGTGTTTCATTTTGACTTTTAAGGCTTTTTAAAAAATTTTTTCCCACCTCTGTAATTTATTTTATTAATTGTCCAGAACTGGTAGACTGCTTTAGATTGTTTGCTAATGTTTTTCTTCTGTATGCAGTTCAGTATTTTGCCTTATTTATCTTGTTTTTGATAATGAAAAGATTTGTGAGGGTGGGAGTAATGAATAAAGGACGCTGGAGAAGGAGAACTTTCCCTTTTTTTTTTTTTTTTTTTTTTTAATTACTGTACAAAAGACAGGCTGTATGGGGAAGGGTATCTGAAAGTTATCTGTGGATCTGTGTTTTTCCCCTGATCCTTTCTGTTCTTCCCTGGTTATAGATGCTCGTACTGGAATGTAAGGGATTCATTTTCAGGCTTACTGCAGGTGAACATGCAGAAGAGAGAACAGTTCTTGATCACGGTCAGAAACAGGCCTCTGGCAAGGTCCCCAGCACTTTGGATATTTTAACTAAGAATGCTTTATTGGGATGGCTAGATATATTAACTACCTTGAATATTTAGGAATGAATTGCTGTTGTTTCCTTCTAGAATTTTGAGAAATATGGGTTTATATATATAAATATATATATTTGAAGAGGTATAGAGAGGTGAAAGATGGAAAAAAGAAGATAAACTCAGAATAATCTAGTGTAAAAATGGCAGTGCAGCTCTGTAAGGAGCAAACTCTTGTTTGTTAGATCCAATTCAGCTCTGGAGCTGTTTGTCTGGGTTGTTTTTTGTGTACCACGCTCATTCTATTTCAGTGCCTATAGACTGAAACTGAAAAGTCGACTTAGTTGACTTTTTGTTTGGTGCAGTGACTGTGATAGTGACCATGTAGCTGTGAAAGAGAAGGGAAACGTTTTATTTGCCTATATAAAAGAAAAAAGGAAAAGCTTCTGTATAGTTATTAAAAACATTTACATATCATGAGTCAAAATACTTTCATTTAATTGTGTCCTTTTGTTTTGATTGTTTCATTATTTACATACAAAGTTAAATATGCAGTCATACATACAGTCAACTTTCCCATTACATAAATTTATTCTTTTATCAGGTGTTTAATTTGAAGAGTTTCAGTTTTCTCTGTGGAAGAAATTAATAAACATACACTTTTAATACGCGAGTTTTATTCAGTGGTCAGCTGTGTGTTATCTTGGATTAACATGTGATAAAGGAAAATGTCAAAGACCAGAATACTGTCCACTAAAAGAATGTGTAGGATGCTTTTCATCCTGTTTTTGAAGCCACTTTACTACTCCTTAGTTGTTCTATATTTGAACCAGGTCATATTGTTACAATTACAGAAAGACAAGTAGCTAGACCTATGAGCTAACTAGTTAATGAGGAGGTTGAAGATAATGATTTAGTAGTTGCTCTTAGACCAGAGATGGGCAGGTT
>NW_010314967.1:0-28706 GCF_000700745.2 Antrostomus carolinensis | reverse complement strand
CCCCGCCCCAGAACTGAGGTCAAGTATTTAAGGTACTTTTTCTCCCTGCAAAAACGTGAGTACTACTACTTCTATTGTATTTGAGTTCAGACATTTGCATTCAGAATACTTAAAAAAGCAAGATATTGACACTGGAACATTACATTATTTTAAAGGTGTTTCCTCTTTTACACCACAAATTCTGGACACTATAACTGAATTGAGCCTATAATGTGTAGTTCTTTAACCCAGTTAAATGTACTTGAAGTATTTTTCTATCCAAAGTAAAACTGAGAACAGTTTTGAAATAACATGTCTGGATAAAGTGCAAAGTTGAGACAGCTGTTCCTCCTGGGCACATGAGTCACGGGACTGGAGGGAAGCAGCACGTTTGCTTGCAGTCCACTTGCTGAACTCTACCGCATTGTTGAGTCATGAATTTTCTAGTATCCTTTACTTGGAGAAAGAAAGGAGTTGACCAGCATGCTCCAGGTCAAGCTCAGGTCTCAGAAATCACTTTGAAAATGGAAGGGGCAGCTGAAGTTTTCAGACATTAAAATATCCTTCATATGTTTAATGTTTTAATAATGGCTTTAGAAAAACAAACAAACAATGTTCCTCCCTCCCCTCCAAAAAACACCCCAAACAAACAAACAAACCAAATGTAAAGAAAAATATCCTTTAGATATCATGAAGAATATGTTGAGTATGTGTATCAGGAGTGGTAGGGGAGGCAGCAGGAAGAGAAACAAGCATAGGGATGTACTGCATGCTCTCTTTTGTAAAGGGTTCAAAACTGGCATGGTTTGCAGTGTTCTCTCTGCTACTCAGTCCTTCAAACACCTCCATTTAATTCTGGATTTCTTGACTTAACTGTGCAGGTTTACATCCCCCCCACTTTGGGATTTGTCTTTTAATGGGATGATTTGGGATGGTTCATAGAGCAAAAGTCGTTCATAACAAGTGAAGAGTCTGAAGGCAGTTTTCTTGGCCAGCATCCACTGTCTTAGAAGCTTCTGAGAAGGCAACTTTACACCGAACACTTCTCTGAAAAGAAGGTGCTGCTTTTATATAAACTATCAATGGAGCTGTAGGTAATAACTTACCATATGTCATCTTTCACTGATCGAATTATACTTAGTGTATGGCTTCCTTCTATTTCTTTCTTGTGTTTGTGCCTGGGTGCACTTTTATGGGGAGAAAAAAAAAAAAAATCCAACCTTCTTCTGTGTTGAGTATCTTGCTTTGTATGTCTTTCTGTTTGTCATTACCAGCCTAGCTCTTGCTTATAGCTTTTTTTATTTTTTGAGAGAGAGCTTGTTTGTTTTTTTAAAGTGATGTTGCCAAACATTTATGTTTGTATTGGTTTGTTCCTTGAACTCTTTGTTGTTGTAAATTTTACCTGATTTATTTAGTTTTTTTCAGACAGTTCAGAAGCTGAATGTTTAACAAAAACATGTAGAGGGAATTGTTTATAAGCAGTTTTATGCTGGTTAGAAATGCTATCTTCCTTGGAATTACGCTGTACTCTGGTTCGGTGTTATAAAAAAAGAGGTTACATATGAGAGGAGATCGCAGGTTTAAATATCCAAAGTGTTCTTCTGGGCCAAAACTTTGTGTAAGATGTTGGTGCAAATATTTTTTTATAACATTGGTGCAGTATAGCAAGCAAGTGATGCTCTGTTTCTTTACTCTGGGGTGTTTTTTGAGATTGGGAGTCTCTGCTTATTACCCGAGAGATGGAAAATCTGGTACAGACTCCTACATGAGAGCTGTTGGGAAGTTGACCAGAATTTCTGAGTGACTAAGATAAGGGCTCAAACATGCTTGTGCTACCAGCAGGATAGTTCTGGATTGTTGAAATATAATTGAAATTTTTTACATTGAAAATTTCTTTTTTGTTTGTTTGTTTGTTTGTTTTAAATTGTACCAGCATGGCTGAAATGCTTTCTGCCAGTATAGGAGGATCTGCTTTTAGGAGTTTTTTGTTTAAATAGTTAACTGGCACATTGCTCCTAGTGTGGACATATCTTTGATACAATTAATTTTAAATTCTTGAAGGAAGAGCTGAAATACTTTTATTCTCTAGAACAATATAATGAGATACGGCTACAATTTCCCACCTGAGAACTGAAAATGACTGTGCATAGTCGGGTGTAGAGGCAGCACTGACTGAAGTAAGAGCTGGATTGCTTCCTGGCTGTACAACTGGTTACAAGGCTATCTGGGATGGAAAAAAGTGAATTTTCCACAGTGAACCTCCAGCTAACCTTTTGAAGACTTTACTGAAATCAGATTTAAATGGGGAGGAGGAAAAATGCCCCTTAGCTTAAGAACTAGTATCTTCTTTTAGACAAGTGAGTTTATGAGCAGTGTCATAACACAGGATTGCAGGCACCTTGTCAAAATTCATCTGCTTTACGCTACAATTTTACTAGAGCATGCTATTCCAGAAGGGTTCAATAAGCAAGAAGTGCAAAGAACTGTAGAAGTGAGATGGTCACTCATGCATGAAAATACACTGTTATAGCGCTGCTTTTTGTGGTGGCTGGGAAGCTCTAGGCAAGTGAGGTATCCTGCTGGACAACCTGCTTGTTACTGAATAGGGCAGAGCTCCTCACCAGTGCTGGAGCAGCAATGCTTCCTTGCTTTGTCCAAGGGATACTCTTTCCTCTTCCCGGCTGCTTTATTTCTGAACTTAGCTTCCCATGCTTTAACTCATAGAAATGAATAGTCAAAATAATTCTTGGGGTTCTGACTCTTCCTGTTACATCTTTTGCGTGTGGTGCGCCTTCAGTTGCTTTCTTTCTCCGTATTTGGGATGGTCAATGTTTTAAACTCTTTATTGCTTATGTAATGTTTGACTTATTAGACATTAAAAGTAGATCTCTGCAACACAGGAGTTTATCTTCTAATTTTGGTGTTCTACTACCTTTTGAGGGAACACATATGGCCCGGTACTTAAACCAGATTTTGTTAGTGTGCTTTGTTAATACTACAAACAGCATTTTTTCTAAACCAGTTGACATAAATTGGTCTTTTAAATGTTATTTAACATGCATTTTTTGGAGGGTCATTCAAATGTTCTAACCATTCCAGGTCATTATAATGCCAGGCATTTAAAATTATTTTTTGCCAGAGAAAAATAACTTGGATTAAAAAAAGAAAAATGTTTCTCTATGCTTTTGCATGGAGAAGATACAAACTGGGCTTAAATTGAGCAAGAGTTTAATGTTTTCCTATTTTCTAAGCTAACTCTAGTTGTTCAGGTCAGGAATTATTGGAATAGGTTTCCTGGGGAAGTTTAATATATAATTAGCCGTGCCTTTTAGGGCAGAAAATAGATACTTCCTTGAGTTTTCTTCTGGCTTCTTTCTTCGAATGTTTTACTATTTAGTATATATTACTGACCCTGTGGTAAAAGGAATAACACAGATGGAATAGGCTTTTGAATGCTGCTTATCAGCGGAGCAGTGGAGTGTCTTGATCTGAAGAAAAAGATAAAGTTGATATGATTTCATATTGTAAATCTGAAGAAGATCGTGTTGTCATAGGGCAATGTTAGTTATTACCTGCAGTGCATGTAAATGATCACGGAAGAGCTGAAATACTCTGAAATACTCATAGTAATGTCGTTGAGGAACTGGTGGAAGGTGAGTAGATCAGAACTTCCAAATTTTCTTCCTGCTTTTCTGTTAAAGACCTCTAGGACTCTATTAATACTTAGTACTTCAACCTTTTTACTGTCCTTTAAATGGTAGGCTACACATCTTTGTGAAAAAGATCTTGAAGACTTGCAGAGGAATGTTTGGTATAGGATTTTACTGCCAAGGTTTTTGAAAGAAAGTGTGGAGACATGTATTTATGGGAATATGAAGCACTTAGCTTTAACTGGAGGGCAACAACTTTGTAAGCTCACCTAGAAACCTGGTTGAATCTGATCTAAGTTCTTACAGCCTGTCTTACCTAGTTTAGATACATTGGATTCTTTGCAGTTTATTGTATGAATTGTTGGAGAAGGCTTTAAATTGCAACTCTATCAGTGCTTTTGTGTCAGAGCCCTTGATATGTTTTGTAAAAGTAAGGAGCTAGTTTGTTGAGGTGTATTTTCCCATTTTCCACTCTTGTGTATTTGTGCTCTTCTCTGGTCTTACTGTCAACAAAGCACTTCAGTGTGTTTAAAACATAAAAGTGCTTCAACCATAGAGTTTTAAAAGGAATGCTGTAGTGTAGCCGTTGGGTGGGAGGAAATTGGGATACAGCTACTTCATTGGGATGCATCAGCGTATCTTTTGAATGTGGAAAGCTGCCAGAAGGGCATTGCACTAGGACACTGTGCTGTGCATAAAGCGTGCCCTCCATTTCATTTCAAAGTGAGGTTGGAATGATGAGGTCCTTACAAATGTGTGACTCACTAACTGAAGCATCATTTTCAGCAGCTTACCAAAAATCTTGAAATGATAAGCAACACTTAAACTGTTAGTGGTGAAAATCAGAATACTCGTGTATTTTCCAAGCAAAAAAAACCTCTGCAGTAGTAGTGATAATAATAATAAAATATTACGGATAACACTTTTCTAATTGAACTAGAATTCTTATCACTGAACATATGGGTATAGAAAAGCTGAATGAAATAGAAAACATTGACTGCATTAGTGGAATATTTAATTTCAGATTTTATTTTACTTAAAAAGCTGTTTCCCAGTATATGTGAATGTTTCTGGTTACCAAGTTCTCTATAGGTCCACCTGCATTTGACATGCTCCACTTCTGCTCTTTTATTTGAAAAGAATTTGGCATGCATCATTCTTGAAGAATAACTGAGCTGCCTCAGTCTAAAAAGATGAATAATTGTTTAAACTGTCCAAAAAACCTTGTCTGTATCATTATCAAGATCATAAATTAAGGAGGAACTATAAATATAAAATGCAGATAAGATGAATGAGGTGACTTTAGAAAAGTAAAATGGCTTTCTTCAGAAGCTAGTGTACACAATATACAGAACTTTCAAAGGACGATTGAGGGTCTTATTAACACAATCTAATTAACCTCCTTCCTGTACAAGGTGAAGTGTTATATGCTCCAAGCGAATGATGAAAAGTGTAAGGGAAATACACAACTGGATCAATTTTCTTGTAGTGATAAATAATCCTAGTCTGGTTGGATGAAAATAAACATATGTGGGCTATGGTTTTGCTTTTGCTGTGTGCCAGGATTCTGCTCAGAGTGAATTCTTCAGCAGAGTTATAAACCTTTAAAAATTGCTCTATAATGGAAATGGTGACAGGCCATTAACTACAGTAGTATAAATGCATTGATTTAACATATGTGTCGTTGTCCTAAGTCCAAATACATGAAACAGTATGTGCTGAATGTATAGAGAGGAGGCTTCTTTGTAGTTTTAACTGATGAATGACATGATTCATATCATGTTAACATTTCTCAAACATGTGGCCCATGATGATATTGTACAGGTATCATTCAGGGGCTAACAGATATTTATACTTAGTGACACTGAGATCCCACTCTAATTGCTATACTGGAAGGGGACCAAGAAGCATTTAACATGATGCATTTAATCACCAGTGCAATTACAGTGCCACTGAAAGAGATATGTTTTCCTACTACCAAGTCATAGGAGCTTCTGAGTCATAAAGAATCATTACTAGGTATGCTGGAAACCCTTGTTTCCAATAAAAATGCAGAATCTGGGTTTTTGCAGTCATACTTAATTAGCATCTGTGGCTTAAATATCTTTGCATGCATGCTATATGAAAAACATTTTTTCCTCCAAATTCCTTATTCTTCCATCCTCAAAAGACAACTGAACAAGAATTATTTTCAGGAATGACTGGTGGTATTTTTGAAGCATTGAGAATACACACCTATGGTAGAATTGTTACTTATTTTTACTGTGGTGCAGCTGCATGATTATTGCTGTTGGTGTACATTTGCAACAATAATGCTGGTTCACTATTACTTTAAAAAGCACAGAAGACCTCATCTAGATGAAGCTGAGCATTTTGTATTGCACTTTGGCACTTGTGTGGATTTAAGCTAGCATTAGGTTTTTAGCATTTCTTTTTTGGTTGTTTTTTTTTTTTTTTCTTCTTTTTTTCTTCTTTCTTTCCTCTTAAAGTTGGGAATGGGGAAGCTAGGAGGTGCCTGACAATCTGCTGGAAAATGTAGGCTTTTGTTACAAAACCTTCAGAATTAGGTATGCCTATATAAATTTATTGCCAGAAAATTGTTTTCATTAGAGAGGGTGAGATCAGGCTAATTTCTGTATGCTTGTTAACTCTCTTCAAATGTGCAAAATTTCCACATGTAATTTGGTTTTGAACCTTTGAATTGAGATTTGTCTTTTTTGTATTCTGGCTATTCTGATCAACTGGTGTACGTCTAACAGTCTGGTCTTTGGGATTTACAGCTAGAATATCAACTTCATTCTCTAGATGTGGCTTTGTATCAATAAAATCATTTACTGGGAGAGGGGGAAGGAAAAACAAACTTCCAGTGAAGACAGAGTAGAATGTGCATTGATTTGAGTGATACCTCACAATGGTATACTGCCAAATGGCAAAAAGGAAAAGGAATACTTAGTAGAATAGGGTATAAATTTGAGTTAATAATTTTCAGTGCTTTTAGTGGAGCAGCTAAGGCCTCACCTTCATGAGAATGTACTGGAAGTAACATATGAAAAAGGAATCAGGGAAGCAAGCAGAGGGGATAAATAAGAATCCTAGTTCTTAGTTTTATTAATGTCACATATCAGTGCACAGGATTTGATGTGTTATTTTTGATACTTAGTCTCTCTCACTGGCTTTCACTTGGCATATTTCATCTTTAAGCGGAGATGCAGATGTTGGTCTTGCTGAAGTTAGGACCTTACAGTGGTCTGTGTGTGCATCTGTGTGAAGGCTCAAATAGTTTCTTTCGCTCTGGAGATTTGTAGGTGCAGCAGTGCAAGTAAGGGACGGTGGTTTGAATAGCCTCAAATGGGTCTGTTCTTTTCATCCTTACATGTGATTTATTTATTGCTTAAAGTATAGATATGTTATAACTTCCAGGATTTCCCATTTCCATAAATTTCTTCCTCTTTCAAAGTCCTTGTGCCATTGTTACTACTTTCATGGCTGTGTTGTTAAGGGAGTGGTTTTTTTCTTTGGCAGTGGAAGCACTTTTAATACCTACACTTGTTTCAGACCAAGTCCTGAGGAGTCGTTGCATGCAATCATTCTGTAGCCTCTGGGGTTTTCTAGCTGCCTTGAAGTATCCTCTCCCTTTAACTTGCTCTGCCACTTGACCTTCTGAGCTTGCTTCACCTTGTGGTTTCCAATCTACATAATAATTTTGTGTCACCCTTTAGTTAAATGCTTTCTTCTTGACAGATGGAAGTACCTTCAAGTAGGGTTTAACTTTACATTCTGCCTCGGAGATAATACCATTCTATCTGACTTGATTTATCCATAAATATGAATGTCTTTCTGAATGCCAGCTTAAATTATGTACAAGTCAAGACTGTAAATTATCAGTATAAAACTGGCTTTCTAGGGATATTGTACATATAAAATGTATACTGTAGTAATTCTGGATTAGGTGCTGTTAAGCGTGAAACTGACTTATGTGAGGGAAATCTGGAAATTGTCTTAATATGTCTGGTTAAAAACCATGATGATTTGATAACTGATTCGCAAGCATGTCAGATGTCCCTGACCTAACTGCAACAGAACGATTTGGAAATGTTGGGTGTCAGCCTAAAGACTTGTGGTCTAAAACATGCAATTCTCATTGCCAGGATTGACTTTGAATTTTAACTTCACTGTGCCTTAATCACCTTCATGTTCATGATTTTACTGTATGTTCCTAGAAATCTAAAGTGTGATGCTTTCCCTCAGTCACCTGCTCTAAATAGAGTTGACTGCTATGACGATCTCTTTCCTATGAAGTGGAAGGAAAGGAGGCTGTGTCATGACCAGGACTGTTCAATGTTTTAGTGCTTTAAGTGTTTCAAATAAAATTGCCTCAAGAAATAACAGGTATTACAGATGTGTGATTTGAAAAGGCTATCAGGAGCAAATAAATTGTGTATTTTGGTGTTCCTGGCTGGCGTATGAGTTTCTGGCAAATGCTGGGATGTATTTAATGTAAAACTGCATTGTGGTTAACGAGATTTACTTCATAGAGAAAACAGCTATATGCAGGTTTGCTCAGTTTAAGAGTCTGGCGAGACAGCCCTTGCTTACTGTGAAGAGGAAATCCTAGCAATGAGAGGAAGAATTTGCAGTGTAACAAGAGCTGTCAGACATACATTTTACTTGACAAACATTGACATGACTCTCAGATAATACCTAGTAAGTTTGACGTACGTAAACTGCTTAATGCATTTTCTTTGTAAAGCTTTTGCTCTAGTTAAATATTGCACTTTCAAAAAGAGACTGATTGTTGATCAACACTATTACTGTCTCTAATAAAAATGCCATTTTCTTAGTCCTAGTTTAATGTTAATGGGTCTACAGTGGCAGTGATCCACAGTGATTGTGTAAAAGAGACTAAAAGACAGAAAAAAACCCACTCAAAGTTTAGATTCTCACCTTACACAGCAGCCTCAAACTGACTTGAATGCCTTAAAAAGCATCTAAAAGGATCAGAGAGAAAGTGATCCTTGAAACTGTAACACTGAACTGAACTTATTTAGCTCAAGATTGTTTGTCCTATAGCACTGTCCTTTCAGAAAATGTGTTTTTTTTGTTACAAGTAAATGGCAGCCTTTTTCTTTTTCTTTTTTTTTTTTCCTCCACGTAGCTGTATATTGCGTGTGTGTGTGTGTGTGTTTGTGATTTCCACTGTTGGTGTGCTGATAAGTAAATATTATGTGAGGCTTTGGATTGATATTTAACAGCTGAGATGGTTGATTATACCACTGAAAACATTTGTCATTGCCCGTTCCAATGTCATCAATATGAACCATCTGAACTCTGCCTTTCTTTTTCTTTGCTGCCCCTGGGGTTTAATGGCTTTGCAGAGAAGCTCCTGCCTGGCATATTGAGCTGCTCCAGAAGGTCTAACCCATAAGCAGTGAGTACTGAACTGCAGCACACTAATGCTGTAGGTGTTGACTCACCATGCTGTTTTTAATTGCAGTTCTTTTGAAGGTAGATAATCTGTGCAGACTGTCAACATAGATATTGAATCTTTGGGTATATACCAATTTGATGATGTTTTTGTATGGCTACAGTTGCTGTTCTGCTTTTCTTTTCCTGGGAATTAACTTTTCTCCTGTGCACATACTGTTTGCATTTAAAACTAGCTTTCATGTGTCTGTGGCTCTTGCTATAGCTGGCAAACGCTTATGTCTCATATCTGCAGTGAACTGTGTTCTTCTAGAATTCTTGAGCCTGATGTAAACCAGCTTTCAAATGTGCATGAATTGAAAAAGCATCTGTAATGTTTTGACGTGACTAATACTAAGGTATGATTGACCAAGTCTGGATTTACTTTGTTACTGGAAAGTCATTCAAAATATCCATTTGCAAACTCGAGGGTGTGGGGGGGTGGAAATTCTGTAATTCTGATCAATGTGTTCATTGTGATATAATTGCTTTAAAACAATTGTCTAAATTTTTGTCTCGTTAATAAGCAGTTTTGATTTTTATAATTTGTATATTGTAAGATGCAGATCTTGTATCAAAATTCCATCCATGTTAGGCTGGAAATAGAAAACAACTGTTTTGGTAGTCTCTATTGTTTTTGTGTATGCATATTTATAAAGATAAAGATGCAATTAATTTGGCTAAATTGTATATTCCAGCTAGAGGCTTCCCTGAGGAGGCAAAAAAGTCCTGTGGGCATGGACAATTTTGGTACAACCTTGCCTGTCAATATGTACTTTCAGACCTGCTCAGGACAGTGTTAATGCTTATATGTAATGTCAGAGCTCACTCAGGGAAGTTGAACAAATCAAATATTGGGCAGCGTGCACAGAGCTGGGTTGCTCTGGGTTGCACTGGGTTGCTCTGACCTAAAGCCATTTCAACATGTATAGAGCTTTTGAGAATATTCTTCAGCTCGCTTTGTAAAAGAGGTGTTGTGATGTTAGAAGAGAACTTTTTGTAACTCGGATAAACTTGTTCTCCCATAGTATATTGCTTTGGGTGGTTTCATGGTAGGCCTAGAGAGGTCTATAGCCTTATTTTTTCTTTTTTTTTTTCTTTTTTTTTTGTGGGCCTTCTGACTTTCTTTATGAGAATGAACACTTGTGGCATAGTTGCACAAACACTTTGGAGACATCTGGGAGGCTTAAGATATTGCTGTCATTCTCCAGCTGTTTTTCTCTCAGCTGAAGGTTACTGCCCTCAAAGTTGAGCCATACTAATGGATCATATGAACCATCCTAGTCCATGTCAGTGCAAAGTCAGCCAGGTTATTTTAAATTATTGCTGGATGCAGCTGAGGGTAGTAATGAACAGCCTGAGGTAATAACTTCTTAAGCCATTGCAGCTAGACTTCCAAGAGCACATCTGTCTGTGTCCTTACAAGTGCAATACTTTAATCTCTCTATTGCTGTACTGTACTGAGGATTTGTCAGGGCTGCAGAGCTGTTGCCAAGGCAAGTCTAATATTCAAGTGGAATGTATTGGCTCTTCCTATCTATCATTATTATCATATTGCAATAAAAAGATCTGAATGATGAGTATGTAACATATACATTGAATGGTAAAGTAAGCTTATTTTTAAATGTGAGGTAAATGTGTGGAAGTCATGTTTTGGAAACTCTTTAAATTGGACAGAGATTGCCATATGAAGGCTCTTACCCCTGTTCCTAGTTTAGCCACTTCTAGACACTTATCTTTGATTCCTAGCCATTTAAGTTATTACCCTGTCTGTACCCTTGCTTCATTCCCCCAAAAAGTTCCCTGTATTGATTAGAATTATAATGAATTTTTTAGCTCTATTTTTTTTTTATTTTTGCCCCAGGTCCAGCAAGACTATGAATCTCTGTTCCAAATGCTTTGCTGGTAAGTGCAGTAAAAGGTTTTGTGTTTTTGTTAGATTATCAAAACCACGTTGTTGGCATCTCATTCAGGATTTGTGCATGGTTTTTTCTTCCTTCAGTGTGTACATGTAATCAGATTATCCTCACTTTGTTATTTCATTTATTTGCTAATCAAGAGCCTCTTGTGTAAATATTTCAATCAAACCTTGTTCTTGAAGTTCATCGAATTCTGGAAGACCCTTGAACTGCACAGCTCTGCTGTCAGCACAGCTCCTGTACAGATGATGTGGCTTTCAAAATGCATAAGTCTGAATTATAATTTGGAATTTTGTAGGATTTATTTTGTAATAGCCTCTGAAATATGGTATGGATAAAAAATGAAAAGGAAAAGTTAGTATAGAAGACTTCTTGCTCCATTTCTTTTCACCTTGCAGCCCTTGAACATTAAATCATAAGTAGTTCATCAGTAGGCTAATTCTAATTACTACATATCAGTTCCTTATTGCAAGGTCATTTCTACTGTGTAAAATATTAGGAATTGCTATTTACCTTTACCTGTTAGCATTTTCTAATTTTGCCTTTCTGATTTTTTTTAATAGTATTTAGTATTGTTAACTTAATTTTAATTGTAATAAAAGTGCTGTCATAGCTCATGATTTTTAATTTCTTTTAGGGGAACAGATACAATACTAAAAAGTTCAGAATTTTTTTTTTTAAACTTTTAGTCATTGGCTTGTCTATGAAACATTAATAATGACCTTGCAGAAATTTTTTTTAAGGTCGTTGGTTTCCAAAGCAAAATCACAGAATCTTTGAAAACTAAGGAAAAATGTTTTTGGGTTTTTTTGTGGGGTTTTTTTTGTTTGTTTGTTTGGTTGGGGTTTTTTTGTTTTTGTTTTTGTTTTGTTTTTTTAAATACAAAATACATTTTAAAGCTTTTTCTGATTTTTTTTTTTTTTTTTTTTTTAATAAATTTGGACTTGTAGATCTCAGATCTTCAGTTCAGTATCACTTCATTAAAAAAACACATGGGAAATAAAGAATTTCAAATGCTGTTCAGCAAAGTGATGCATGTATTTCTCTGGCTGTCTTCCAAAACCATAGATCACTGGAAAGGGTATATTGAAGAATGTGCGAGTCCTTTCTTGTACTCTGTGCTGACCACTGTCAGAAACAAGCTACGGGGCCTTTGATTTGACTCAGCACAACTGTTGGGTTCATGTTAGCACCGTAAATAACTTCTGTTTGTGTACCTCAGACATGTGGACCGTCAGATTCTGAGATATCAAAATGGCCCCTCCCTCATACCCTGGGTTTGACACAGTACCCAAAACCTCACAGCCAACAGGCCAGGCATTAAGCAAAGCATCTTTTCTTTTGGTTTTCCTGATTATTTTTTTTTGGTTGGTTGGTTGGTTTTAATGTTTTTAATGTTTGTGTGATTGCAGGGGGGTGAGGGGGAAGCTTATCTTTTAAAATTTTGAAGGCTTTCTTTACATCCTGTTTGTTTTAATGAAATTAGACTTGAAGAGTTTGGGTACCTTAAAAAGCTACTGCTAGTTGGAACAAAACCAAGTATTGTGGGAAAAGGCAAACTTACTTTATCTTTTTGGATTTTTAACTATTTTTAAGCAGTCCTGTTTTGAGTAGTAACTCAAAAACTCTCAATGTCATCAGTCCCACATAAGTGTCTTCTATTTTTTTGTTACTGAAATATTTTTAACACATTTTTTTTATACTGAGTTTTCAGCCACATTATTGAAATAGGAATATACACAGTCTTGTTTCTGTAAATTTGACTACCACAGATAGCAAGATTTTAGGAAAGTAAGCTGTTGAAAGATGTTTTTCACCATTCTAGGCACTCTAAAGATATGATGTGAAAAAAATTACTCTTGTTTCTCTTTTAATATGGCAAGTTATTAATTCAAATGTATTGAAGCGGATTTATATACAAAGGAAAATTGTGAATTATTATTTCTCTTGACCATCGTTTCCTTTCTCTTTTATTTTAGAAAAAAGAAATCCACACAACGAAAAAGGTTAGTAACTTTCTTAAATGGTGGTTGTGGTTTGCCTTTTTTTTTTCCTCTTCCCCCTGGGGAATCCAGTCTTCCTGGTTTGTTTTGATTTGGTTTTTTTTAAATAACCTCAGACACACAGAGCAGCAAAGTCCCTTGCATTTTTGTAAGCATTATCTTTTTATATAAATCAGGGGAGAAGGGCAACAAGTCAGCAGGATATGAAAATATTGTTGGACTTACATTGCAATATGAATTATTATGTGGAAACTTCCTCTCTTTACTATTTTTTCAGACCTTCTGAACTGTATACAAGTTTGTCAGTACATGATCATGAGCTCTTTGCTTCTGCCCTCCCTCTCCACTCCATCCCCAGGATGTCTGTGATCATTAATTAGTGCAGAAATGGAGCAAAGGGCAATGGTTGGAGGCTGTCAGTTTGCCTTCTTGTTTGACCAAATACTTGTGATTTCTAAATTTATCATAAAGATAAATTCACTGAATTTTCACTCCTATTTGTCCCCAGATTAAACACACAGCAAAAGCAACACAATTCTGTAGCAAGGAGAGTGGAATTCCTTGTTTTGGCTATCTTTGTACGCTTGTTTTTATATTAAACATGGGAATACTTTTCACAGGTTATTACAGAGAGTAGGTTGTTCAGCTCTCTGTGGCAAGAGTGAGTTGGATACTGCACACATACACGCAGCCCTTTGCCTGGAGGAGCCCAATGTGTTGACCTAGATCTAGGAGGTCCGTTGAGCTTTTCTGTACGACCGCAAATCTGCTGTTCATTTGCCGCAGACTATTTCTTGGCTTGCACGTAAAGGTTGATAATTACTGGAGAGGAGCTTGAAGTTAGCTATCTTATTCAGCCCTTTTGCTGCCTCTTCACCCCATCTGCTTGTTCCAAGAAGCAATACCTGACTTGTTTTATTTAAGCACCGTAGAAGCAGCAGATTCTGAAATGTTCAAGAGCCTCTCTGAAATAATTTCAAGTGAATTGTACTTTTGCAAAGTACTTCACAACATTCTGTCTCCAGTTCGGTGCTGACCACATGCTATCAATGCGTCAAAGTCTCCAGATACAGTGCAAGTGCAATTTTAGATATTAAATTACTTCAAATAAATTTCCTCTTCAGGTGGTCAAGGCATAGTTACTTCGGACTTTTTGCACATCTAGAATACAAATGCAATAAATTGTGGAGGTTTTTTAAATCAGAATGTAGGCTGGTAAGTGAAAAAACACAAATTATGGCCAGAGTATCTCCCTTAGTGGCACTACATCTTTCGCTAATACTTCAACCTCTCTTCTTTCAATATAGTAAACTGTAAAATCTGAATGACAGTGGTGAGTGAAATTTTTCAAAAGTACTCTTTATTAATCTATCTTTGCTCCCATTAGGTTTATGGAAGTTTTAATATCAGCTTCAGGTAGGGACATTATTTGAATACTTTTGAAAAGCCGCTTTTACAAAGTAGGCTTTTTGAGGCAGGAATTCTACAAACATTCACAAAAACAACACCTGGTACCTCAATAACTAAATTTTAATTGGAACCTCTGGGAACAGTCACAGGACAAACTATTGCAGAGTGAGAACAAATATTTAAATACAGAAAACTGTAAAACTAGACTCCCCCCCCAAAATACAGTCTCTCTTTAATCCATTTGATTGTGAGTCTAGAAAGTTTAATTTGTGTAATGGGAAGAGGGGTGCAAAGTGGAGTTCAACTTGTTCAATAGTATGTGAAGCTGAAGGTAAGTGCTGCAATGGGTGGTTTGGTGGAGTGATGCACTTGGAAAACTGGAAGAAGGTGGAATGATTAGAGTATTCATGGATTTGTGAATCAATTTCATAGCCGTCCTGTCTGAAGATGTAACTGAAACTTCTAGAGGTGGGTGTCCATCTCTTTTGTTAATCTATCTCTGTGATGTTTACGTTAATGTTCTGTGAAGCACTAGGTCAGCATCACTGGATTTGAACAAGTAATTCAACCATATAACCCAAGAATTCTCTGTTTAACGGGTCTCAACTCTTAGTTCAGTTTCGTTTAAAATCAAATTATTATTTAAATCAAACACATTTTTTGACATGCTGATATCCTGATGAGATAGTAAAAATTACAGATTTTTTTAATTTCCATCTATTGGGTAGGAAATCAGTATTACTGGAACCACATAAGTGTTTTCAATATATATGCCTGGCTCTATGCCAGATTATGAAATTTTATAACTTCAGTGGTATCTTTTATTCACCTGAACTTGAAAGGTCTGATAAGGGGAAAAAAATAAAAATAAGACACCAATATCTTCTATATATCATCTGATTCTAGACATATCAGATTATTTGCTATTCTTTCTATTTCCTGAACTCACTCAGATGTCTGACTGTAGAGTTATTTAATGGTTTTGTGCATCTTAACCCTTTTGCTTTGTTGAGCAGACATGTATTTTGTCATGCCTAAGCCACACACAGTTTTTGGAGCTTACAAAATTGGGAGTTTTACGTGACTCAGTCACTTGAATAACACAATTTCTTCTTCTCTAAGTCTTTGTAAATCCTGGTGGCTATTTAGCACGCTGCCTCGTCTGGCAGTGATAACACCTACTGAAAGCATGAGCTGCCAAAAGTCAGCGTTCCTGCCTAAATAGATTTTGCTGTTAATCAACTGCTAACTTGATGCTCAGTCAAGCTTTCAGCTTGCTTACTGGAAACCTTTTAAACAGGTGCATCTTGCGTGTTACTAGTTCAAATTTTGTTATTTTTGCTGTATCCTGTTGTATAAATTGTGCTTTATTCAGCCCTTCTTCATAAATTTTTCATTCCTAAATGAATGATTAAAAATGTTATGTTTGCATTTTCCATGTCCTTGTAATTTGTGATGTGAATCCACATGTTTTAGTACTTTGCTGGAAAAGCAGCAAGCATTTCCAGAAGTTTGAAAACAGCACTAATAGTAGTTTTCTGTATCTGTGCACAGAATGTTTATTTTTCAGTACAGTGTTCCCTTTGTTGGCTCCTAATGGAAACTGGTGCCTCCAATTTGTTGCTTCATTAGGTTAGAATTTGTTGCTGTGTTTGTTGTCTGTCTTTGTATTTTGAAGTACATGCACTGCTCGCTACAAAAAACAGCGCTTATTGGTTGGCACTTGAGTAGTCAAGTTTCATCTACAAGTTTTATTACATGGGCTGGAATCTAAATAATTCTTTGGAAATTGTACAGCTGATTACAGTGGCAACAAAGATATTTCTCATTTCTAGAGCACCTACTAATAAAGAACAGTAGCATTCCAGATATAAACATAGATATTGTTTGGCATAAATTTAATTTCTTTTAGTCTATGCCCCAAGAATTTTTAAAAGGGGAAGGCTGTTAAGGAAAAGATGTCTTAGCATAATTAGTAAACTTGAAAAGGTGAGTTGTATGCTGATCTTGAGAAAGACAATCACCATGAAATGGAATTGGATAAATTACTTTAGTTGGGCTTCACTTACTTATAAGCTTGATTTGCACTGCTGACCCCAAAGATGTTTTACTTTGCGTTTACTATTTTACTAATGCATTTACTATACATTATTCTGTGGCTTTAAAAAAATGTAAAAATCTGAGTATTATTATTTAAGTTTAAGGTTGTTTTACTTCTGTCAAAAATAGTACCATCAACCAAATTATCCACCATATTTATGGTAAGCATTCCTAGTACTCAGCATGTACAGGAGAATTGGAAATACAATGAAGCCTTCTAGGCTTGCTGGAGTTTTAAGAATTAAATAGAAGTCACGTTCTGGGTGTAGTTATTTTACTTGAGGGGTATACTTCTTTTCTCTGTCTATAATGGCATGGAAGTTGTGGAGTACGGAGCTCCTCTGTTGCTTTGTGGCAATACTGGTATGGTTTTGCTATGTGTTATATAGAAGGGTGTTAAAGATGCGGTATGGAAGGCACAACTGTCATCTGCCTGGGATCTGGCTCTGTGAAGGTGTTGTGTGCACAATAGTGTGACATAAGTTGTCAGCAGGGCCAATGGCTCAGCTGCTGGTTTGATTTGCTCAATTAGTTTCTCCTTTTTCCTCCTCCTTCATCTTCCCCCATATAAAATAGTGGGAAGGGGCAAGCACTGCTGGAGGTCTGACACATGAAGTATTTCTATTTCTGTGCAGTCGTTAGTGGAAGAAAGAGCTGGCAGTCAAATACTGGTGTTGAGGTAGGACAGGTTTTTTTCTTTTTCTCTTTTCTGTCTATTACTAACTTAAAATTACTAGGACTTTTTCCAGTCACATTTGAAAGTATCTTTTCACCAGTCTACTGTTGTTCTTAGTTAAGAACTTTAATGTTTTACAGTCAATCAGTGATATCAGCAAACTACGCTGTAGGACCTTAGTGGCTGTTTCATTGGATTGCATCTTGCTAAATTCAGAGTCTTTTAGTCTGGGGCTCATTTGTAAAAATATAAATTACACTGAAACAAAAAATGACCTCTTCTGAGTACTGGCTACCTGAAAAGACTGCCAAATAGTCTCATTTTTTTCCTCTGTCTTATCAATATATCACTGATATTTTCCATATGTTTTCTTTTTTCTTATCTCAAGGGATTGCCAGTCGCGTTGTACATATTGATCTACAAGCAAAGAACAGAGCTCAGCCCTTTTTTTGTCTCAGATTGGCTTTATGTTTATTTTTTCATAGCTCTGTTTTCTAGTAAGTTTTCTTCTTTATGGTTAAGTCAATTTCATTCTGTTGTGTTAATATCTTGTTCATGTTCTAACTCATAACCTTTACAAATGACTCGCTGAAACACCAGCTGTAATTTAGTCTCTTGTGTATAGGTTCTCTGATGATGTAAAAAAAAGTTTAGAAATATGACTTAATTGCTGCAATGTTTGCACATTGCCAGCATGGAAGCAGAGTTTCCTATTTAGAATGTGCAACCCACAGGTTTAATTTATTAAACTTTCTTGTGACTTCAGTCTCCTATAAATGTGTGCTTAAGATAGGAGAAGGAATGTTTTTCTTTTTTTCCCATTTAGCAATTTGCTTGACTTATAGAAAAGTCTGTGCTCTGTTTTGTGTATTTGCTCGTTTGGAAACCTTCTATAGTTTATAGAGACACTAGTGATTTGCTCCTTAGCCTCCCTGTGGAGTTTGTTCCATATTACAATCTAATTCCATGTCCGTGTCGTGCACTCCTGAGTTGTTAATTTGTACATTTCGATGCAGTTTGTTTCATCGTGTTTTTGTAATCCAAACTGAATGTAACGAGCTGTGTGCTTTGGGGACCCAGCCTTGCTTGCCAATTAGAACAAGTGGTTACTGAGAGAGAGCATGTTTTAAATAAAACATGGCACCTCTGCGTGGGACCAGCAACCTTTGGGGAATTCTTTCCCTCTGAGAAGAGAGGTCAGTATCAGTGAGCACATTTTAGAAACATTCAGTTCCTTCCTTTGAGGAGTATAATGCGAATTCGTGTCGTACTTTGCAAATAAAATTTAATTTGTCATTGGAGATGTGGTGTGCAATGCATACCACTACTGCATGCAGAGTATTTAGGAATGCACAAGGATAGCTGTCAAGTTGACTGCATGTTTTCTAGGATTCAGATCACTAATGCCACATGAAAATTGTACAGGATTAGCAACTAACCCTTCTCTTTCCCCTTGTACTGCTACTCAAGAGGCTGAGGTAGGACAGGAAGAGTACCAGGTGGTAAAAGAGCTAGTTTTAAAATGTATTTTACAAGGAAAGGAATCTAGAAGCAACACTTAACATTTGCTTTCCTCTTTCTTCATGCTAAGCTTGTGCATCTTCAAAGGGAAGAAGTTACTGTCCACCAATAACATTCAGCTAAGGACACTGAGAAAGTATTTAGGTGAACAGTCATGGCAATTGACTCAAACAACATTTCAACAGTCCTTGCATACACAAGTGAGACCATACCAAGAAAAACCTACCTTGTGAAAATGTTTTAGCTCAGCAGCTAGGTGTCAGGGAGCTGTAGCCGTTAGCTAAGGTGATTTAAGCTGTTAGGTAAGCAGGTGTAGGGGACAAACATGATCTGGATAATAAAACAAAATGTAACTGATGACTTTCAATTGTCTGTCCATGTTATATGAAAGGAATGTGATCTAGCAGCTAGACAACTAGCTAGGAACTTGACACCCAATTTCCTTTTCACAGTCAATGAGCATTTCTTTGTAATACTAGACAAGTTGTGCTCTTTTGCCTTCTACTTCTGTTCCTTACTAGTTACTGAGAGCTGATAATATTTCCCTGCTTCACTGGACTGTTTGTGAAGATAAAATATATATGATGTTCAGTACAGTAACAGTGGTCATCTAAGGAGCTGAGATAAATCTAGAGCACTATCTTGGGAAATAAAAGATCATCTTGAGGAACAAAGTCTGTATTTTCCTCTTCCAAATCAGCTTGAAGTAAGCATGCCATTAGCACATGTTAGATTAAAATGCAAATTGTCTTCAAAGTCAGTCAGAGCCCTCAAGCTGAGTAAATTGTCCAAACTCTGGGACAGAAGCTTGATCCTTTGGTTGTACATAATGCAGATTTACCCCCTGCCGCAACCCCCACCCCCACTCTGTCCCCCAACTCTAGCATAGTGTTAGTGCTCGAAATAGTGTAACAAATTAGTGTCAGATGTTATGGAGGAGGAAGAAGGCAATTTTCTTTTATAAAATCTGTAATTAAGATTATTTTGTCTATTTTTGCTTTCACAACCATATACTCACAAGCTCCAAGATAAACATCTAAGTAGCCTGGCCAACATCACCTGTGTGCCACCCAGAGACCAAGGAGTTCTGGCTCTTGAGCCCTCCCTGTGATGATAGGCTGATTTTGGACTTTTCTTTTATACCTTTGAGGAATGGATGCTTGCCTCTTTTATTTTGTCTTAGCCCTCATAAGTCTTAAGAACTGTGAAATTTCAGTTCTCTTCTTTCCTATATGTGGTTGTTCTACCGTTGCACTTCTTTCTTTAATCTTCTTGACACTTTGAGTTCAGTGTGTTTCTCTTCTTAATTTGAATGAAATCACATTGCACTGTTGCAGTTTATGCATACCATTACTTTTAACCCTTTTAATGCTGTTTTTTGTGGAGCCTGCAAAAATTCCAGTCATTCTTTATTCAAACCAGTCTTCATATATCTATTACAAATCTTGTATGTTCTCACAAAGTTAGTCACCAGAGGGCAAACTGTTCATGCAGATTTAGTCAATAACTTTGCCCTTTTTTTTTTTTAATTTTTATTTCATTGTCTATGAATGAGTTTACATGTAGTGTTAATTAGATGGAAGGTGAAAAGTCTTAACGATATCCAACAATTGTCTTCTTTGGAGATATATAAATTAGTATTTTTATGTTGAATGAGAGGGTATTTTAAAAAGTTAGCATTCAGACTGTTGGGCTAATTTGCAGACCTTGGGGGCAAAAAAACATCGCCCTTTAGATAATTTTTTTTTTTACTTGTGAACACATCAAAATATCATCTGATTATTACTCAGGGAGAATAACAGTAGGTTAAAATAGTTTGCAGCAGGACTCTGGCTTTAACCCTAATTCTGAGTAACTGAATCTTCATAAGTGGGGGTGGAGGAGGAGAATCTTATGCTGGAGATCTCTAAGACTTCAGGACTGTAGATAAGGCCTTTCTCGAAAAGACATCTGAAATAACTGCATCTCTAGTAACTGAATGTGGGAGATTTTGTTCCTTTGCAGAAAGTATAAACTGTTAACTGAATATGACACTGAAGATTTAGGGACTGGCAAGATGGGTTACAGTGCCATAATAATTAATCCGATCTGTGTGTGTGCATTATAACTGTCTTTTAATTATGCTAAAAGGATCAAAGAGTATAAGAAAGCATAAGATTACTGGCCTAATCTCCTGATTTAACACTGGCACAAACTGCCCAGGGAGGTTGTGGAGTCTCCTTCTCTGGAGATATTAAACATCTGCCTGGATGCAGTCCTGTGCAACCTGCTCTAGGTTGAACCTGCTTTGGCAGAGGGGTTGGACTAGATGATCTCCTGAGGTCCCTTCCAACCCCTACCTTTCTGTGATTCTGTAAATCACAGGTCATTAAATATCATCTAGATAAGCTCAGTTTGCTGAAAATGTCTCTTTTAAATAGATACCCTGTCCTGATGTGAAGACACTGGGGGTTCTATATGCACCACGGGTGCTCATATTTCTAATGAATAACCTCCCTCACTATTAAGTAAGAAATAGGTACAGATTTTTAATTGCAACACTATAGGGATGTTTCCACAGAATTGCACTCTCATTCATTGTACTGAATAAGAGGAAAGCAATAGAAGACATTCTGTCATGCACTACATCCTCTTACTACAGCATGTTCACATCGACTTGAATGGAGAATAATTATTTTCTTTATAGTATTTCTTTAAAGAACTAATTAGCCTTCTTAGTCCTTCAAGACAACAAGTAATTTACCATCATAACGTTTCTGTGAGTTGAGGTGGTGATATTCTTGTTCACTATACATAGATAAGAATCTAAAGCACAAAGGTCAAACATCCACAAATATTTGGTACCAATTTTGAGAAGCTTTGGGACTGTAGTCCTTTCTTCATCTCCTTCCCTTGAAGTGTATAATTTTAGGATGCTTTAAGCATTGAAAGTACAGGTCACCCTGCCTTCATGGAACTGCAAGGGTATTGAATGCTTCTGCTAGTGGAGACACAATCATACTTATTTGAATATCCTAAAAATAAATATGAGTAGGAGGAACTTACAAAAGTCAAGTAGGAATTCTGTGACAGAGACAGTGGGTAGAATTTAGTTCTCTTTGATTTCTCTTCAGAATTTTCCTTGGGGTTAAAATGAAGTCAGGAGTCTAGCAGAAAGGAGCTTTGCTTTCTATAAAATTTTGATTGCATGTTTTTAACTTCTTTCATTCTATCCATTAAACAAGTTAGGAGTCCTCTACCAGAGAAGTTCTGTGATTGTTTACATGCATTATAAAAATAATTTAAAATTAAATAAAGAGATCAGATCACAAGTGTACAAAAAATAGTACTTGAGAAACTTCCTGATTTCAGAATACTTGACTTTAGAAGCTTAGTGTAGGATTTTGCCATCCTGTAATGCCACCCCTCATCTTCTGGTATAAATAAATTCAGTTATGTGGAACTGTCACTCTTACTGGGCCAAAGCATTTGGAAACCATGAGTCGGGAGTGTTGACTCTAAGCTGTTGGGCTGCAAGTCAGGTCACAAGTTAAACCCAAATGCTCTGTCTCACTTGTGATCAGAAGTGCTGAATTTGAACAAGCAGTTTAGTGGTAGTTTTCTATAGAGTCTACCTTCTGAGATGGACTCTGTGGGGGAGTAAAAGCTCTAGTTACAGTCTTTGGAGCATAATGCAAGATTTTTCTCTCTCCTTTGCATTAAGAATTGTCATGGGACAAATTTGGAGGGAGACTCTGGTTTGTATATTTTTACATGCTAATGTTACCCACAGCATAGCTTTTTCTTACTTGAATAAGTGAACACATTAACAACATGAAATTTATCAGCTTAGTGTATAAGGAGGAAACTTTTGGAGCTTTCTAAACTTAGTTTTTTATTTATGTACATTTATATACATTAGCAGTTTAGCAAAATTGGTAGCATTTTTATTTGATCTCAGTTCCTAAATAACAGGAGCTTTTATATTTTGGAACTGAGACATTTCTGCCCAGCTCTGTGGGAAGGATCCCATATAAATGGAGAACAAGTACTGGGAGGTTGTAAGCATAGAAAATGACCAAAAGTAAGCTTATGTAACAGGAGCTTTTATATTTTGGAACTGAGACTGCCCAGCTCTGTAGGAAGGATCCCATATAAATGGAGAACAAGTATTGGGAGGTTGTAAGCATAGAAAAATGACCAAAAGTAAGCTTATCCATCTCTCATACTTTAGGATTGCTCAAGGTTGACTTGGTATTAACTTGTTTCCAGTTAAATTCTCATTATCTGAGGTGAAAGTTGTTTGTAGTGAGCTAAATCAGCAATAAAAGATGTGTTTTTCATTGGTCATTGTGTAAGTTACAGGCTTTGCTCTCTTAACCAAAGATGATGGGGTTTTGCCTTCTGTGTTTTGTGGTGGGGTTTTTTGTGTGTGTGTGTGTTTGGGTTTTTTTGTTTGTTTGTTTACTTCAGAGTAGGGGAAGAAACCTCCAACACTTTAGATGATGTCCAGTCTGGCTCATTTCTAGGTTGAAAATGAAATATATTGTGCTATCTACCATTGTAATTAGCAATATTTAGTATAGTGCTACTGCTCTTAATAGACAAGCTTTTGTTCACCTCTGTTGACACGTCCTGCCCTGCAATACATGAAGAAACAGAAAGCTGATTCCAGAGTGGGTGAGTGCACTCTTTCACTATGACATTTTCTGTTCCTCAGCAAAGTCTGTGCATCACTTCAGGTTCTCAGCAGAACTACCATCTGCTGAAGAACTTTGAGCAGCAATTTAAAAGCTAGATTTTTACAATGATGGCTCTTTTTTTTCTTTTTTCTTTTCTTTTTTTAAAATGAGACTCAGGAGTATCTAGAGAAAATTGTCATAGATATAAATAATCCTAGAAATGCAGAAGCCTGTAATGGGTGTTGATATCTACCCAGCTGACAAAAGTTAATGTTTAGAAATGCCTCAAATATTAGTCTTTTATTCTGCACCATTTCTGTTAGTGTCTGTAATTATTATTTTAAGAGTTAAAATTATTGTACAACTGGAAACTTTTAACTCTAAGGGTTTAATTTAAGATAGACAGCAGTCACTTGTTCTAATAATCAGCACATGAAAATCATAGCTTATAAGCTGCTAGTCAGAGGTAACTGGATGGGTTCCAAAATGAATAACTTTTTTTTAATTGGGCTCTTGCACCTATGAACAACTGAACTGAACAAAAGAATGTCTCTGAGTCCAAAATCAAGATGGATGGCACTATTTTCCAAATCAATACATTGGGTAGCTGTGGGTAGAGTAGGTCTCCAGTGCATTCCAGTTAATCTTTTTTTTTATTATTATTTTTTTTATTTTTCCCCTCCTTTATTTAAAGGATGTTGATGTGCCTCAGTTGGGGGAGAATATATAAGAATTTCCATCAAACAGGTTTAGAAATGCAAAGTGCTGGAAGCTTTTGTAACAGAACTTGTTTTTCTTGGTGGTAACCAAAAGAGCTTTTTTGATATAAAGGTCAGATTTCTTGTACTTGTTCCCACTTGAGCTCTTTTTGACAGAATGAAAGCTATTTTGTTCTTGATCTATAAAATATTTACTGTGAGTTAGTACTGCGTAAACATCTGACATTGTGAGCAGCTGTGTTCTGCTGACCATGTCCTGGTAAATGGTGAAAGGAATTTTAAGATATTTATTGAGGCCTTTTCTGTAGGTACTGTAGCAAAGTACAGAATGTCCATTTACAGAAGAGCAGAAGTAATTGTTTTGGTTTTAACTTGAAACCATTTTCTCTTCCAAGCAGCAAGCTACAATAAGTAACTCCCTGTAGAGAAAGAATGGTCAGTTGTGACTCTTTCCATACATGCACCAGAGCCTGAGAAACTAAATCGTGCCTTAACCTACAGGGAAGGAAAACTTACAGCTCGCTCACTTTTGACTTCTGCAAATGATCTCAATAGGACTTGAGAATGTGTCTCCTTTTAGGAGACTTCAGAAAATAATCAAAAGTACTAAACCTAGTATACTATTACAGCAGCTTTTTCCGTAGTTAGGTGTACCAAGGTATTCAAATGAGGTCTAACTTTAAAAAAAAAAAAAAAAAAAATTTAAGCAGATAATCTTATTCATGTGATGACACATAATTTACATAAATTCAAGTTGAAGATTATTTCTGTGAAGAATGAGAACAGCTTCTAACCCTGTCTGCACTTTAGTAAAATCGATCAGAATCCGTTTCATGTATTTTATTAGGGTTTGGTTAGGAAGAAAACCATTCTAGAGGTTTCAAAATTTGAAACAGATTTTTGATATATTTACTCATATAAAGGTGTGTAAGGGTGGCATTTCAAGGCTCGTGTTGTCAAGCAGAAGTTTTGCATCTTCTTAGACTGTGCTTGAGTAATGTCAGATTAAATACTCTTGTCTACATAGGTTTTTAAATATTCTTCCACTGCATAGAAAAATACTGAAGTTTTTTACCAATTTGTCTCTTCCCTATGGTGTTCCATGACAGTCAGCAATAAAGTAAAGATCTCTTAATCTGGACCGTATTTTTTGTGTCTCTACATTTTTAGTGGCGAAATAACCTAAAATGTTGGTCTGTGGTTTTATAAACATATACACATGTACATACCCATTCTGTGTTTTTATAAGTATATACATTCTCTCTAGATGTGCTCTATATTTTATGTAAATGCTCTGAAGCGACTTTTTACTCTCAATTGTATTTTAAATATTTACCATTATGAAGGTACTTCACTTGTTAGGAGTTTATGTTAGCTTGTCACATTCCTAACCAGAATAATCCTTCAGAAATTGAAAGATCTTGGTGATGTGCCAAATCCCATGTATGTTTTTTAGAATCAACTGTCTTGTACTTGCTAGATGCTATGAAGGAGCAGGTGAGGCATGAAGTTTTAGAAGTCACTGGCTAAGCACTTGTAGGAAAATACTGAAGTACTTATTGTTATAGTAACCTCTTCTGGAAGTGCAGAGAAACTTTCTATTATTTTTTGTTTATTTTAATTATCTTAGTGATTAACATGAAATTGTGAAACAGTAAGAATGAAAATTAGCTTCCTGGCCTTTTTTACTTTGATCTGTAAACAGGAGTTTTGAGAAAGAATACCTTGCAGGATGTGACAATGTGAAACAGTCATTTTTACTAACAGAAATAGTTCCTCTAAATAAATACAAACTGTATCTGAAACTTAAAAAAACCCAAAAACCAAAAAACAAAGCATTTGAAGTAACCTATTTAACCAAGTAGTAAACTTCCTGTTACATTTCAGTTTGCATTCAGATGTATTCCTAAACTATGCATAGACAAAAAGATAGCAAACAAGAAATGTCCAACAAAACGAGATGAATACTGAGCTTAATTATTTTGTAAATGCGTTTAACCTTTAGGAGTTTTTTTTAGTTAACAAAAAGAAGTGCTAAATTTCATGTAAAATCATCTTTTGTTGAAAGTTGTTTAAATGTGAACAGTGACTAAGAATCAGTCTTTAAACTCTGATCAGCAGTTCATAAAACATTTCAATTTAAATCTGTCTTTTGTGAAACAGGATTAGAATAACATTTAATAAGCTTAAAAGCTGATGGTTCTTTCTAGAGCTGCCAGGTTAGAACCAATTTCTTCCATTTCTTCTTTCCAAGTGAAGGAATTCAGGACCTGAAAATTGAAGAAAAGCATAAACCAGTGTGAGATTATATTATTGAGTAGGTGAAGAAATCCTGTGTGCTGTTCTGCATTCTCCACCAAGTCTGAGGCTTAGAAGCTATAGAACCTGTGTAAGCGTGTACCTGCAAGGGCTGAGGTGCTTGCTGGTTTCTACTCAACCTTCCTCTTTCATTCCCTATTCTCTGAAAGGCTAAGGGTTGGGTGGAGAGAGAAGTTACAGTGGCATGGCATTTACTGTGTACAGAATCTTGACCTTTATTTTTTTTCTGCCTTGTATTAGAAAACTTACCTTCCCTTTCATATTGTGTACAGTAAAAGGCTGTACTCTATTAAGGACGTGGGCACCTTTACAAAACATGAATTCATGCATAACTGGCTTAATGAAGGGAAAGTTTCCTGAGTTTTGACTGTACCGCAGCTTCCAGTTGGAGAGTGGTTGAGTGAAACTAGTGACAAATTACTGTCATGGCTTTTTTGGCCTGTGCTGTTCTGGCTCTCTAGTTACAACTTGCTTTACTAAAACCTTTCTGTAGTACTTTTTAATTTAATTTATTTAATAGAGGCTTAATATGGAGTTGAATTTTGTGGTTAACTGCAACTCATTTTCTGCCCTTTGCTCAAGGGAAAGCAAGTACGAGGCTTCCTGCCTCCCTTCCCAGTTTTACTGCTGATTAGGGAAACTGAGACTATAAAAGTTGGCTTTTTTCTGCTATATAAGTTTGTGCAGCAAGGTATTAACAATCTTTTAGTTGTGCCCTGGTCTATTAGCAAGAATGTACAGTGGTACAAGAATGAATTTGTTGAAAATTTTATGCCTCTCTGACCTATTGTAGAACATTATCCTGCTGCAGTGTTATTAAGTCATTTTTCATCTCCTCTTAAGTTAACGTTGATGTTTTATTACTGGATTTGTTCTTGTGTTCAGATTGGAACATAAAGGGAAAAAAATCTTATTGATGGAATATTAAAATTAATTGATTGATTAGCAGTGCCTTGCTTGAAGTAGAATTCTCCAGGAAAGATTATAATGTAAGGTCAGTCTCTACTTTAGATTTGTTTCACGTATGAAAAAGTGCTTTTGGAGCATTCAGGGCATCAGGAGAATTCAGGAGGTAAGGATGAACTGAAATCACCATGAGAAAGGGCAAACTGCAGAAGAAGAGATACCAATGTCTGTCCATGTCGGTATTGCAAGGGATGGTAACTCTTCAGAGAGTTCTGCCTTTAGAGACCAGTATAAAGCCTTGACAAAACTGCCTTGTGACACTGTTTGCTATTTGGTGACATGAATTTCATGTGATGTACAGAGAGGTGGAAAAGCTGTTTGAAGTTAAATGCCAGTCCTGGTGGTTGGGTGTCCTTTGTTTGCTTTGAAAAGAGCCTTTTTGCAAAACTGGGTGCAGGTTGGAAGCAGGCAGATTTGGACCTGACATTTTACAAATGCTTTCACTATAGATTTTTGCTGTGGTTCAACTTGGGTCATCCCTAAGTAGAATTGATATGGAACTTCTGTTTGCCTTTGGAAGACAAATTTGCTTTATAATCCATTTTCCATGTAACAGTTTTATCAGAATTTCAGGATACTCCAGACGAAGCATTTGCTTTTAACTTTAGGAAAGAAGTAGATCCGTAGAGATAGAGCAAGAGTGCTCAGCGTAACCAGTAAGAGGTTGGGGAAATGGAAAGAAATTCTTTGTTTTGCTTTTAAGATAATTTTGCCACCTTACTTGGAGACTTACAGTCCTTCAGACAAAGCTTAATGTAGATGACCTGGTATTTGACAGAAGTGGTGGAGCACAGACTTCTGCCAAAAGGGATGACCTGTGCAAGGAAAATGACACTGTCACAAAAAGAAAGGTGAATGGCACTAATTAATAGCTCTAGACAAAAGCGCTCAATTTTCTGAGAGATAGTTTTTTAAATTGGTCATTTCAGAACCAGTTATCTTAATTAGGCAAGTGATGATTTGCTTTTACTGTTTTGTATTTGTTTTGTTTTTCTCCTGTTGGGATACCCAGCAACATGTGATAGTTGAGGAAGAAGAAAATTATCTTCAGTCTGTTCTTTTTCTTTCCAGGAGTTTTCTAGTATCTTGTCTTCTACTTGCTCTCTTCTAGAGTGGTAGCAGAATCACATAAGGTGTATTTTTTTAATGCATTTGCTTAATGTCTTCAAATTATCTTAATCTAGCTCAGATATAAAACCAATGTAAAGTAAATATCAATAATTTTGTGCCTAAAACATTTTAAATTACTGCAAACTGCTGGTTAAACTGGAGTCCTGCACTCACTGGAGAGGTAGGTAGAGATATGAAGGTTAGGGTTAG
>NW_010314966.1:16447-19130 GCF_000700745.2 Antrostomus carolinensis | reverse complement strand
GGTACAACGGTGGTGCCGACCCGGGTGGGGGTGGGGGGGTCACAGAGACAGTGTCCAGCCCGCAGAGCTGTCCCGGGACGCGGGGGGGAGCGGTGACGTCATCGTCCACGTCACGCTTGCCGTGATTAAAGGTGATTTTGTGACCTCTGCACGCTCCCCTTCACCGAGGAGTTGTTTGAATGGGGTGTTTTGGAGTAATTTCTGGGTTCGCGGCTTGTCCTTCCCCTGGGGTTTGGTCACAGCATCTTTCGCTTTGGTCACACAGCAGCATCCTCTGGTTTCATGTCACAGTGTCCTTGGGTTTGGGGTCACAACCTTCGGTTAGGTCACACAGCACCCTTCGGTTGGGTCACACTGGACCCTTTGGTTTGGAGTCACAGGGTCCTTGAGTTGGGTCACACAGGACCCTTCAGTTGGGTCACACAGGACCCTTTGGTTTGACGTCACAGCATCCTTCAGTTTGGTCACCCAACACCCTTCAGTTGAGTCACAGCACCCCTCAGTTGGGTTACAGCCTTCAGCTGTGTCACACAGCACCCTTCGGTTTGGGGTCACAGCGTCCTTCAGTTGGGTCACACAGCACCCTTCAGCTGGGTCACAGCATCCTTCAGTTGGGTCACACAGCACCCTTCAGTTGGGTCACACAGCACCCTTCGGTTTGGGGTCACAGCGTCCTTCAGTTGGGTCACACAGCACCCTTCAGCTGGGTCACAGCATCCTTCAGTTGGGTCACACAGCACCCTTCAGTTGGGTCACAGCACCCTTCGGTTTGGGGTCACAGCGTCCTTCAGTTTGGTCACACAGCACCCTTTGGTTTGGGGTCACAGCACCCTTCAGCTGGGTCACAGCACCCTTCGGTTTGGGGTCACAGCGTCCTTCAGTTGGGTCACAGCACCCTTCAGTTGGGTCACACAGCACCCTTCAGTTTGGTCACACAGCACCCTTTGGTTTGGGGTCAGTGTCCTTAGGTTGGGTCACACAGCACCCTTTGGTTTGGGGTCACAGCACCCTTTGGTTTGCTCTCTGCACCCTTTCCTGGTCTGGGGTCTCTGACTCTCCGGCACAGGCTGCCAGCAGCCACCCCATCTCCTCCGTTCCCCCCATGACCTGTTGACGGAGCCCCTCCAAACTGGGAGAGTCGGTGTTTTCATTGTCCTCCCCGCGCAGCGGCTGAGTCATCGTGATATTAAACCAGCAGTTACTGTCACCCCTCTATTCCGCTTATCCGTGTGTTCGTCCAGCCGCTCGCCAATGTCCTGGCCTTGCAAATGCTTTTTGTTGCCTTTCATCGGCTTTTCATCGCCGGGGGGGGAATCGGAGGCCCCGTGGTTGGGGGAGCCAGCGCCAGCCGTCCCCGTGCTCACAAACGATCTGCTTGGTGTGCAGCCCTGCCTGGGCACAAACAAGGGCTTTGGTCCAGGGGTTGGATGTGGCCCCTCCAACGCTGTCAGCGGGGCAGGAGCAGTGTCAGGGCAGACCACAGCCTCCCTCCCTCCTTCCCGGGGTGCAACGGGGTGTCTTAAACCAAAACTGCTCCTCCTTCACAGCCCGTCTGCCTGCCGACACATCCGCACCCTTTTAAAGACACGCCGGGAAAGTGCAGGGAGGGGTGGCAGGAATAATTAAAGGTACGAAGCTGTTTCCATAGAAGGAACAATTACATAAACCATCTCTCTTCCGTCTGGGGGAAGAGATGACTGAGGGAGGCGTGACAGGGAATAACAAAATCCTGTGCGGCGGGGAGAAGGGATGCTCCAGCTCCCTCCCTGTCATGGGGTATCAGCCCCTCGGGGTAGGAGTGCCTTTCGTGAGGTAGTGTGAGATTAACCTGTGAAGATGGTGGCCTTGGATGGAAGGATGGAGGGAAGATGTGAGAAACATGTCAGGGGTCAAAATGCAATTAAGCAAATTCTTGAAAAGATAAATCCACCGAGGGCTGGTGAGCCCAGTGGTGGTGCTGCTGGTGTGGGAAATCCCAGGAGCATGGTGTGATCTCCTGGAGCTGCACCTCTTCCCAAGGCTGTGGGTCTCATCCCAGAGAGGATGAGGAGCTGGGAGACTATGGCCCATGCTGTTTTTCTGTTAAAGCATCATTACTTGGTGTCTGAAGGTTGTAGCAGTGGACGAAGCCACCACGCTCTGCAACCTCCTACCTGAGTGCTGGCTGCAAAGTGTGTTTCTGGCCATGCCACTGCAAAGCCATGGAGGAAACCTTGCCACATCACTTCCACCACCTCCTCCGAGCTGGGTCTGTGTATCCCTGTGGCTGAGCAGACGAGGCAGGAGAACCCTGGCTCTTGGCTGTGGTCCCCCTGGCTGCGGGGCTCCCCCCAGCCCGCTCTGACACCCCCGCTCAGGGTGGCATGGGGAAGTCTCTGGCGATGGTGGCTGGGTGAGCTGGGGAGATGCATCTGAGGACACTGGGCTTGGCAGCAGCAGGGTTTGTACTCTGTTCTCCACGGCAAGAGCAGCGCCCACGCATTCGGTGCTGTCTTTCCTTCCTGCCTGTCCCCATCCTTGGAGCTGCCGCCCGCCTTTTCCAGCACCCTGAGCTGCAGGATGAGGAAAGGGCTGCAAGAAAAAAATCCATGCCTGTTTTTTTTAATTGGGTTAATGCTTCTTTCCCCACCTGCTGCTGACCTGTCTGAGGTTGATGCATCTCCAAGGAGATGCTGGTGGGTCG
>NW_010314966.1:8310-16416 GCF_000700745.2 Antrostomus carolinensis | reverse complement strand
AACTGCTGTCTGTGCAGGTGAACCTGTCCTGAGGACATGGGAACCTTCTTCCTCAAGGCTCATCCAGCCCCTGGGCTGTCCCCTGAGGAAACCACCAAATCCGAGTGGCTCTCACCAGCTCCCAGTCACCCTGACTGTTGGTAGCCAGATCATGTGGTGGGTTTGTGCCTGCCTGGCTCAGAGCAGGGATTAATCTGGATGGGAACGCTCCCCAGGCGGTTTTGTGCTCCAAGCAGGGTCAGCCACAAGGCCAGAGCGGGCTGCTCAGGGCTTTATCCAGGCTGACCTTGAAAACCCCCAAGGACAATCAATGACAGCGCTGGAATATCTGCTTCCAGCAGCACCTCCCATGTCCCCATAGCTCTGTGTCTCACCAGAGCCTGCCTGGCCTCCAAGGACATGTGGAAGGACGGGGGTGGACATCGCTGTTAGACATAACAATGGTCTTTGGTTTGTCCTCCCTAGTTGGGGCTGAGGATGCCGACCGATTCCTTCCCCGCTGCCAGCAACGCTGCCGGCGCAGCCCAGCCGGCCGCTCAGCTCGGCGCTCCGCACCTGCGGGGGTGGCATAATGAGCCGTGTCCTTGTCTCAACCTGCCGCTTCCTCTCCCGGCAGCGTCTGTGCTGCCAGCTGGGTTATTTTTTCTGTTTTTTTTTTTTTTTTTTTTTTTTTTTTTTTTTTTTTGCCCCTTCTTCCTGCCTCTATTCTCGAGTGGTTCCCAGCCGGTGCTGGCATGCAGCCCTTGCTGGAGACCCCCTCCCGGGCTGACCTTTGCAAACCCACTCGGATGAGCACACTGGGGCTCTCCTGCCACCCGCGCTGCGTGCAGGCGAGATGGAAATGGCTCCACATGGCAGTGGGCAGTGGAGTGTGGGAGGACTCGGTCCTCTCCAGTCCCCTGCTGTCCCCACCTGTGCTTGGGCTCTGCTGGAATGGCCAAAACCTGAGGGCAAGGGAGGAGAGAGCAGCGTGGGGGATGCTGGAGTGCTTCTTTGGGGCAGAGCAAGGCTCCGCCAAGCAGGACACCTTGGTTTGTCCTGACCTACCCTGCTGGCTTCTACTCTGGAACACCAATGCACAGTATAGGTGGGCTGGGAGAGCCCCTCCTGGGAGCTTTGTCTGCAAAACCCCTGGTCCAAGTGGGCAAAAGAGGAGAGGTGGTGTCCCCACGCAGGCTTGTGGGTGCCGGAGTGCAGCAAGTCATCCCATGTTGCTGTGGGAATTGTCAGCAGGCACGGGACTCGAATCTGGATAGTCCCCATTGAGGCAGGGCAATGGCAGCTGCAGCCCCTGGCATCCTCCTTGCTGCCCGCCCCTGAGCTCTCACATTCTCCTGGAAGGGAGGCCAGAGCCCAAGGAGCCTTGGTTGCCCCTGGGGACCCATCTGCACGTGGAGGACATACGCTGAAGTTTGGCTTGGCTCCGTTTCAGCTTCCAGCCTTTGCTCTGCTTTCCTCAGCAAAGGCGTCCTGTAGCACTTGATGGTTTCTCCTGGGGATAGCTCTCTCCAAGTTAAATTTTAACCAAGTTATTTCTAGTCTGTATACTTGGGTGCCAAGTGTACTGAGCTCTTCTAGTCTCTCCAGCCACCTCATCATTTGGGGAATTTTGGCCTTGAAACACATCCTGAGTCCCAGCTTTTCAGGGCAGGGGCATCCACGGGTGTTGCCTGCAGTAATGCTAGCCCTGAAGGTCACAACTGGAGTTGGGTACTGTCCGGGCTGGAGACAAACCCTGCTGCATCTATTGGGAGTGTGTCCATCTGATGCTTTTCCTTTTGCAGATCTGCCTGACATCTAATCTGTAATTTGCCAAATGAGCTGACAGTGGCAAGATGTGATGGGTTCATCAGGACACAAAGTGGTACCCAGTTGACTGTAGTAGAAAGCTCAATGCCTCCATGGTGCTACCAAATCTGTGACCTCTAAAAAACAAATATTACCCCAGTGGTTGTCTGGCAAAGAGAATTTTCTGAAAGAACAGACTGGTTTGCCTTTATTCTGGTCTTGCCTCTTCTCCATTGCCTTCCAAGCCTCCCTCCCTGTGGCCTGATGGCAGGTGGTGCTCCGAGAGATGCAGGTGATGTTGTGGTGGGAGCAGAAGACTCTGTGGTGCCGGGTTGCTTCTCTCCCTACCCACAGCCCGTAGCTACCAACCCCTCTGATTCTGCTGCTTCCTGAGCATCCCATCTCCTTGGTCTGGTGGGATTATGGATGATGGGTGGGTAAAGGCATAAAGATCCCTGTACAGAAGAAAAAGGAAAGGAGGAAGATTTCCAAGCACCCCCTCCAGACTGCTGGAGGATGCTGAGATGCTCCAGTCTCATCTTTGCAAGCAGATGGAGACATGTGGGGCTGCCTGGCCCTGAGCATCTCAGCTCAATCTCATGGGGTTTTGTGCTTGCCATCCCTTGGCCCTGGCGTATGGCATGTGCCAGTCCTGTGGTGTCTTTGCAGATCTCCAGGTCACTGCCTGATGCTGGCAGGGAACAGCCTTGCCTGGAGCTTTTCATCAGGAGCCTGAGACCCCAGCCAGTGTTGAGGTTGAACTGGGAGGGGATGTGGTAGTGAGTGAGCTGGGGATGCTGGCAGGGACTGGCTGAGCATCTGGCTGGAGGCCAGGGCAAGGATGCTTTTCCTCTCTGCCCGTTCCTCGCTTGGAGGCAGAGTATGGGGACATGGGTCAGGGGTTGGTGGTGGTGTATGAAGTGGCCAGTGGTTAACAGTGTGTTATGGGTCACCATCTGCAAGTCAAGCAGCTTTTTCAGGTGTCTCTGGCCCAGAGGGCAGGTCTTGGAGGTTTCTTTTTAATCTAGTCTCTCTGGGTGCCCATCATTGTGATATCTGGCCATATTCGTCCTCTCCTGCCTGGCAGAGATGTCCGTAGTAGCTGCTCTGTGCATGGATTTTTGCTGGATGCATTGCCCTGCTCCTTGGGGAAAGGAGATTGGTCTTGCCCAGGTAACCTTGAAGGTGTCCACAAACCTCCTCCTATGCTGGCTCATCACCTGCATTGCTTGGGGCTGGTGGCAGTGCTTGGGCTCAGCACTATGCTTGCCACGTCCTCCTCTGTAACACTGACTTGAGAGAACATCCCAAGAGCAGAGAGCCCCATGTTCTCCTCTCAATCCAGACCGATGGGCAGGGTGGGGGGCTTGGCTATTCCCCAGACCCACCAATGCTTTCCAGCAGCCCTGTGAGCTGGGGCTCCAGAGAGGCCAGGTCCCTGGGGATGTGAAGGTGTGTGGAAGGCCACATCTGGAGTATTTGGGCTGAAGTTCCCAAAGTCACATCCAGTTGGCCATGGTGAGGACTGCAGAGAGGGTTCAGCCTGGCACATGGTGCCCAGAGCTGCTTCAAGGCACCGAGGTACAGCCGGTTGCAGTTGTTCCTGGCAGGACTATCACAAAGTGAACACATCCCAGCCTGGTCAGGGGTGGCAGTGGGTTAAAGGGAAAGTGAGACTTTGCAAACCTCACTCTCTTATTTGCTGGAGGAGAGCAAGCAAAGAGGGAAAAGTTACAGTGCCACATAATTAGGGAGCAAACGAGAGCAGCAGCATCTCCGCATGAGAAGGGGCTGGAAGAATTAACGCTTAAGAATATACAGCCCCAGAATATAATTCCCTGCTTCGCTTCAACCTTCAGTAAAGGCAACGGCACTGAATGTACAGCCCAAAGGAGGGTGAGGAGTGGGAGGGAGGCGGGGAAGAGAAATTGCTGCTGCTGGAGGGGAACAAAAACACAGAGCGTTCAATGTGCCGGGCTTGGGGAGAGGGGCTGAGCTGTACCACAGGCTCTGGGATTGCTGCCACATGCTGCGATGGTGGCAGGGCTCCTCTTCCACAAACCACCCTCTTTAAAGCATCGCTCAGGCTGGAGCAGTATTGAATGACCTGTGGTCGTGAAAGAGGAAAAGCAATCTGGGCAGATATATCTGAGCCCCTGTGTCTGGTCTCAAATTATAGATAAGGTTGAGGGAAAATAAGAATATTCAAAGTGAAATGGGAAGAGCAGCTATTGAGGGGGTAGGTAGAGATCTTTAAGTCCCTTCCAGAGTAGACTTGGGTCCCCAAGAGTCTTGGGTCCCTTCCAAGCTGAACCCAAACCAGGCTTTGGTCTGTGGGCGCTGATGCTTTTGCTTCCTCGAGGTGTGTGGTCTGATGCCTGCATCCCTGGGTCACGGTGATGTGAGCAGTACACCCCACTGCAAGAAACCCTCCCTGTCCAATGTAGACATTGGCATGTCTCTGCAGCAGTGATCGGGGCAGGGGGGGGAACTGAGCTGGGCCCCCATCCTGCAGGTCCTGGGGAACCAGCAGGTATATCAGCGCTTCCCTCCTGTGCAAGGGGAGGGAGAATAGGACCAAGAACATGTTGTGACAGCTGACCATCCTCGATGCCAGGACCTGTGACCTGCCCACCAGACCTGGAAAGGGGTCCTGGCTGGGTTGTGATGCCATGGTCATGGGTGTTGCACACACTGTGCCAGCTGCCACTGCTGTACCACGGCTCGGTGCTGCTGGGACCATGGCTCAGTGCTGCTGGAGGCTGCTGGGTGAGGGGGTGGGTGGTGGAGATGGGATGTTTTCTCGGGCACCTTGCAGGGCTTTAAAAAAATAAGTTATTCCAGGAACAGAAATGAGCTGAATCCGCTCCATCTCCCTGCTCAGCGCAGTAGCTTGTCCCACACTTGTCTGGAGTTAGGTAAGGACACGCCGGCAGAGCGGGGTCATGCTGGGGAGCAGGCAGGCTGCAGGCAGCTGCAGGCACCTCTCTGCCCCACTGCTGCCTGGCCATGCCTCTGTGTGCCCTGTGTGCACCCAACTGCAGAGCTGTGCACTGTGGCATGCACCAGGTGTGTGCACACGCATGTGGACACGTGTTGCATCTGCCCAGGGTTGCATGCAGGTGCGTGCTGCGAGCCTCTGCGTCCCAGGAGAGCATTTGCTGGGTGACAACCCCAAGCCAGACCTTCCAGCTTAGAAATGGAGATTTCTATCCATGCACATCCCACGTGTATGTGTCACTGGGCATGCACACATTGCATGCCATGCACATACATGTCCCCCATGCTATGCATGTGCTGTGCCCTGCATGGCCCCTGCCAGGTCCTGCTCAAGCTTTTGGGGATGGAGGGACCCGTCTGGCCACAGTGAGGGGTTTTTGCTACAGCAGCATCCCCTGTAGAAGGGTCTCCTCAGAACTGTGGGGGCAAACATGTCTGGAACATTTATGTGCATGACAAAGGGGCATCTCCCATGCGACAGTATCTGGATTTAGGACCAAAAAGTGGCAGGAGGGCTTTCCTCCCCCAGGGACCATGGCTCACCCCACCACACTGTGAAGGGGATCACATACAAAATTTGCTCCACCCCACCACACCGTGAAGGGGATCACACACAAAATTTTCTCCAAGCAGGTTTCTCTACCAGCAGAGCTGGGGTTCATCCAGAGGGACACGCACGGGTGCAAACTGTGCTTGCATTTCGGAGCGGGTGGTGAAGAAGGTGGCTGGGAGGGGGATTCCTGGCGGGTGTAGGGGTGGGCGCACGCGTCTGCCGCACATGCCTCCCCACGCGTATGCTTGCATGTAGGGGCAGAGCTTCCGGAGAGGGTGAATGAATGAGGCAATTCACTATTTCAGCACGGGCTCTGGTGAGGCTTTTCCTTTAGAGGCAGGCGCGCACCGGCGCGTGGGCTCCTGCCTGCGTATGCATGTGGGCTTCTGCCTGCGTGTGCAGGTGGGCGTTGAGGGGGCTTCGGGAGATGTTTGCCACGTCAGGGAATTCACTCCGGGGGCTGGCGTGTGCCCCCGCAGCTCTCGCTGCCTTGTCTGCTTGGCGCAGCGTTGTGTAACTTCCGATGCCCTCACCGCATCGCCTTCCCCGCAGAGGAGGATGCTCCGGCTGCCCTCCCTGCCCACTGACAGGGAGATATCCCTCCAGCCAAATGGGGTGAGGAGGGCAGCCCTAATTCCAGCCCCTGCCTGGGGATGCCCGTGCCTTTCCTCCCCACTGCAGGGAGGGCTGGCACCGAGTGGCAGGCCTGCTCTGGCAGATGGAGGGACTGGCTGCAGGAAAAAAGCCCTTGGCAGCCAAAACCCAGAGGGACCACTTTCCTGTGTCTCCTAAATTTATGCCTCTCAAATGAGGTGTTTGTTCGGGGAAGGATAATGGGGGGGGTTTGGTCTCTCCCCATAGGGGACCTGCAAGTGACATCTGCATGCCGGTGCTTCTCCCTGGATGCTATGACCTGTGAGAGCTGGGCTGAGACCCAGCAACTCATCTCATGTAATGCTGGGTGATGGGGAGAGGAGGAGATGAGGCTGGCAGGGCTCGTGATGCCCAGCACCCGCAGCCTGGTGGAGGTACCTGGGGGAGACAGGGCAGCTTCGCTGCTCCGGGAAGCAGAGGGACGGCTGGGGCAAGGGGGGATCTGCCTCAGATTTTTGTCTCTCCACTGGCAGCCGCGTTGCCATGCCAGTACCCCCGTTGCCATGCTGGTACAGCTGTTTCCATGCCGGTACAGCCGTTGCCAGGCTACGCTGATGGTGTTGGAAGAGGATGTCAGGTTGCTTTGAGGATGAGGAGATGGGAGATGAAGCCAGGGTCATGCTGTGATCTCTGAGTCCCACCTCGTTGCCAGCCCAGGGATCTACTGAGCATGAGATGACTCAGAGGGGACCAGGTGGTGTCAGAGATGTCACTGCCCATGGGAGCTGGTGTGATGGGTGGAGGTCCACAGGGCTGGGTCCTGGCAGGTCACTGGGCTTGCAGCACTCCCTGGCATTGCTCAGCTTTCTCCTGGCATTGCTTTGTGCTCCTCTGGCATTGTTTAGTGCTCGCCCAGCATTGCTTGGTGCTCCCCTGGCATTTCTCGGTCTCCTCTGGCATGGCTTGGTGTTCCTTTGGCATTACTTGGTGCTGCCCTGACATTGCTCAGTCCTCCCCTGACATTGCTCACTGCTCCCCTGGCATCACTCGGTGCTCCCCTGGCATTGCTTGGTGCTCCCCAGTACTGCTCAGCATTCTCCTGGCATTGCTTGGTGCTCCCCTGGCATTGCATCTGCCCAGGTACATAAAGTCATCAGATAAAGAAGCCAGGACTATTTGACAAGCCCTGTTGAATGCACAGGCATGAAAGCACACTGTGTCATAGCCCCTTCTTAATTTCCTTTCCTGGACTGTGGTCCTGCTCTTGTCACCTGCAGATGTTTGGCTGATGGGGCTCACACTCAGCTTCATCCCTGCTCCCCGACTGTAACACGCACATTTCAGTTCTGCACCATTAAAGTGAGGCAGAGATCCTTGAGGTACTCCTGGCTGCAAGTTTTGAGGGCTTTCTGGCTTAGAAATTATGCTCCCCTTGCAAACATCCTCCTGGGCTGGGAGGTCCAGAGGGCATGCAGGTTCCTCAGCTCTGCTCCCCATGTGTGTAGCAGGCTGCAGGCTACCACGACTCCATGTGCCAGCTGGGTTGGGATGCTTGTGCCCCAGTTACACTACAAAAATCTTTGCAGAGTAAGGAGAAGAACTGCAACCTGCAGGTCAACAAGGCAGGGTGGCTCAGTGGAGGTATCAACGAGAGTTGGTGGTGTTATTGACTCATTCTTCTCCATCCCACCGTCAGCCCCCAAAGCATGGGGTGGCCCAGGGAGTTAGGTTCAGTACGTGTCAGCTGTGGGAGTGGCTTATGTGGTGGGGTCCCTTCCTTCCCAGGAGGAGAGATTGGTCCCAGAGGATGCTGAACCCCTGGGTCTCGGCATCCCCTCCTCCTGCCTTTGATTTTTGTTTTGTGCCCAGTGCTCATGTCGGTGCTGCTGTGCGGGGCCGGGACTCTGGAGGGATGCCACATAGTCGGGTCATTTTTCCACCTTCCTCTCCCTGCCATTAAAAATTCACCTTGTGGGCACCGAGGCCAATTTTTGTGAGGCCAGGGCTGGGTGCAGCGTGAGGCAGCCTGTCTGCAGGCACAGGGCTGGCCCCAGCATGGGAGTGGTGTGGCCCTGGGACCAGCAGAAATTTCCCCCGCACATTACCCAGTGTCCAGCTGCCGGCGTGTCACGGCAGGGGGGGGGACCGGGGGTGTGCCTGCCCGGGGACCT
>NW_010314966.1:7311-8236 GCF_000700745.2 Antrostomus carolinensis | reverse complement strand
CCTGCCGTATTGATGGCAGGTCTCTGAGCCAGCGTCTGGCTGTGGGGTTGGAGCCAGGGCAGGACACCCTCTTGGCTGAGCTCCCCAAAAGTGAGCCAGCCCAGTCCCCTAGCTCTTATATGGTTTCTCCCCAGTCCGGAACTCGGTGTCCCTTCAAAGAGAGGGGGAGCACTGCCAGAGCATCCCACCCAGCCTCCACCATCCCTCCACCCCCGTGCTCCAGCCTAAATAATTCCTCCTCTGCCTGGCGGTGTGCGGCTGCTCTCCTGTCCTTCCCTTAGTCATCACTCAGCCAAAGCGAGACAGATATAGTTGTGTGCAGCTCCTCGCAGATCAGTCACTCCAGCCCCCAGATCATTTCACTGTTGGGTCATGGGGTGCCCCATGCTGAACATGAGGTACCTCCCCCTTTGCTACCCCCATCGTCACTGCCAGAGCCCCTAAACCCCAGCTTGGGGAGTAAGTGGTCCCATCCTTGGTGGGTGGGTTGGCAGATGACCCAGATGGGGCTCTGTGTCCCTGACTGGGTGTCTCTGTCCATGCCAAGCTCAGCACTGGCTTTCTGGGGTGGCTCTGATCCAAATCCCTGCTTTCCAGGTACCCTGGCTGCCTTCCTCCTTCCCTGGCCAGCCAGGATATGTCTTGGCCCCATGGGGCTCCCAGATTTGTCCTGGACTGATGCCTTATTACTGGTGTCCCCATCACATGCCTTGACATAGGGGTGTAGGGGGGCAGGGGGGACTGTGTGTGCTGACTTCTAGGTCCAGGGGAGCATCCCAGATGGAGAAGGGATGCTGGGGTGCGCAGCACACGTGTGGTGTGAGCAGGGATACAGGGGCATGCAGGGACACACGTGGCACCTTAACAGCTGCCTGCCCTGCTACCTGCAGGGACCATCTGCTCCGACACCAGCCACGGGCCTTGG
>NW_010314966.1:6684-7259 GCF_000700745.2 Antrostomus carolinensis | reverse complement strand
CTTCCCCCCCTGGTTTATTTGGCCAGCCAATGGCCCCTGCCACACCAGCCCTGGCTACTTAGGGGCCAGTGGGGTGTAAGCTGCTGTAGAGAGGGGAACAGCAGGACATGGGAGCCCCAGGGAGCCCAAGGCTGGGGTCACCGTCCCCAGTGCCACTTCCCAGTCCCCCTGCAATGCCAGGGCAATAGGTGCAGGGAGACACGGAGGGAGGCACCCAGGACTTGTGATGTTCATGCCTTGCTCCCACAGGGCCTTGGCACTGAGGCAGGAGAGGACCCAGACACCCTTCCCCGGTGCTGTGTGGGTTGCCAGGATGAGTCACAGTGAAGCTGCTGCGGGGAGCAAGATGCTCCCCGTGCCAGGGGCCACGTCGTGCCCCCCCCTCATCCCTGGGCCGCCCCTGCACCTCCTGCCCACGCAGGCACCCCGTGTCCCGTGCTGCAGGGCTGATAGTGGGAGTGGGTGTGTTGGGAACAGGAGGCAGCGTCTGGCAGCCCCACAGCGTGTCAAGGCCACCGAGGCGGCAATGTGGGGGGGGCAGGAGCCGGCAGCCTGGGGTGGTGCTGGGAAGCCGT
>NW_010314966.1:6349-6627 GCF_000700745.2 Antrostomus carolinensis | reverse complement strand
CACCGCCTCCATTCTGGGGTGCCTGCGGGGCTGTGTCCTGTCAAGGCAGATCGTCCTGCTGCTCCTGGCATGGTGCAAGGGCAGATCCTGCGGAGGGGACTCCCTTTCCCCACTCAGATCTCGTATGGCTTCCTCCGGGCTGCCCTGTGGACCCAAGCAGCATGTGGCTGGTCCCAGTAGGCACTGGTGGGCATCCCTGTCCCTGTGACCAGTCACCACACCCAGTGTCTGGCTGCACTTCCATCGCTTGAGCATCCTTCTGAGCCTTGCGACAGTGC
>NW_010314966.1:4732-6148 GCF_000700745.2 Antrostomus carolinensis | reverse complement strand
ACCTCTGAAGATCATCTAGTCCAACCCCCCTACTAGGGCAGGATGACTGGGGTAGATCACACAGGAACACACCCAGGTGGTTCTGAATGTCTCCAGAGACAGACACTCCACAGACTCTCCCGACTCCTGGTTGCTGCAGAGGATGGAGCCCACCCAGATTACAGGAGCCTGGGTTGAGCCCCCGATCCGATGTGGGGTGCATGGCCCAACAGGCACCCACCAAGGGCACAGATAACCATGGAGGAGGAGGGTGTTATGGGGCAGAGACTGGGGTCAGAGCTGGGTTTGGGGCAGGAGTAGGGGGTCATAAACCATCCTGAAAAATGCTGTTGGGGGCTGAAATGAGTCCCTGCATCCCTCCTCCTTCTATACTCCGATGGCTGTGGGACCAGTGGCTGGGCGCAAGGATGGAGGCATGGCTGGTGTGGTGATACTTGCCTGTCCACTCTGCCAGGACAGCACGGTGACATGCTCTTGTCCCCCACTGGCTTTGCCACCCCGTGCCTCTGTCCTTGGCGCGGTGTCCAGGACTGGCTGTTCAGTGTGCAGGTCCAAAAGTGGCACTGGTGGCTCCCAGAGCGGTGCAGCGGCGACACCCTGTGGCCACCTCTCTGCTGGGGGGACACACACTCCTTAGGGACCCTCTCACCCCTCCCCAGTCCCCTCGCCACCCCCCAGTCCACGTGGAGGTCTCCCCAAAGGGCTCTGGTCCCTCTAGGGTCCCTGGTTCGGGGTGGGAGGTCACTTCTGGGTGGTACAACCTCCTCATTTCAGCTCTGCACCCCAAATCCATTCAACTTCCCCTGCTCCATGACCTTCCCGTGTCTAGGGGGATATTGCTAAATGGGGACACTTGTCCTCATTCTGCATGGTCATTCCTGGTCTGGCCTGGGAGGGGAAGGACAGCTGGGGCCACCACGGTGGCACTGTCTCTAGGCGCTGTGGCTGTTGCTGTCTCATGCTGCCCAGAGAACCCCCTTTTCCTGACGGTGGTCCCCAATCGGTGCAGTGGCAGTGATGGAATGGGGCTGTGACACCTTGCCAGGTGCCACGGCTCATGGTGACACTGTCTGAGCCCAGTCGGTCACCCCTGTCCCCCCTGTGTCCCCCACACATGTTGCTGTGGGTCAGCTGGCTCTGGTGCAGGACACACCATCATCACCTCCCCTCTGGGATGCACCGGACCTGATGGCACCTGGCCAAGCCCGGGGGAGCCCCGGGGACATGCAGAGAGGTGCCCCGGCTTGAAGGAAGGTGCAAAGCCAAGCACCCATCTTCCTTGCACCCAGAGGTTTTTGGGAGGGGTGGCAGCCCTGTGCAATGGCCGCGCATCCCAGCAGAGGGTGCAGCCTGACAGAATCACAGCATTGCCTCCACTGGAAAAGACCTTTAAGATCATCGAGTCCAATCATTAAC
>NW_010314966.1:1276-4641 GCF_000700745.2 Antrostomus carolinensis | reverse complement strand
CCCTGCCAATGCCTGAGAACCCTTTCAGCAAAGAAATTCTTCCTAATATCCAATCTAAACTGCCCTTGGTGCAACCTGAGGCCATTTCCTCTTGTCCTGTCACCTGTTCCTTGGTTGAACAGACCCACCCCCACCTCTCTCCACCCTCCTTTCAGGCAGTTGTAGAGAGCCATGAGGTCTCCCCTCAGCTTCCTTTTCTCCAGGCTCAACAATCCCAGTTCCCTCAGCTGCTGCTCATCACACTTGTGCTCCAGACCCTTCCCCAGCTCCATTGCCCTTCTCTGGACACGATCCAGCACCTCCGTGTCCTTCTTGGAGTGAGGGGCCCAAAACTGAACACAGGACTCAAGGTGCAGCCTCTCCAGTGCCGAGTCCAGGGGTAAGAAGGGGCACTGCTCCCCCCTGGAGCCCCATGGGACAGTGGGGACACCCTGAGCCGGGCAGGGCGGGCAGCACAAGGTGATCCAGGATCCTTGCAGATGGCAGGACCACCTGGGTGGAGTGTGGCCAATGCTCTGAGTGCTGCAGAATGTAAACACATGAGTTGGAGCTGGCCCCCAGGACCCCATGACACTGCTGGTTGACAGTGGGCTGGAGTCCTGGGGCTGGGAACCCCCAGGGAGCAGCCCCATGGGGAGCACTGCACCCACTGCCTGGCACCCAGCAGTGAGTGATGGACCTGGGACACTTGTGGGCTGCATGGACATCATCACTACAGGATGAATTTACCACCCCTGGGACTTCCATCCTTGTGGGATTGGGGGACATGGGTTGGACAGCTGATTCCTCCCTCAGTTTTAAATCCTACAGGAGGATCCCCAGCCTTTGGGGGATGCTTTGCACCTTTGGTTTGGGCCTCTGGGACTTTCACTGGGGAGGTTTGCACCAGCAGTTGGTAAGAGGTTTTCAACAGCATTTAGGGAGAGATTTGCACCAGCAGTCAGGGGATTCAGGGAGAGGTTTACATCAATCAGCATTTGGTGAGATGCTTGTGTGAGCATTCAGGGAAGATTTGTGACAGCATTTGGGTGGTGAGGAGGTGTGCGCCAGCATTTCAGAGGTCAGTTTGCAGGCCACAGAGGCTTTCTGGGGACAGGGTGGCATCACCCCTGAGGTCACCAGTCTCAGAGGAGCAGGTGACAGCTAAGAGATGCCGTGACACCACCTTGCCCATTCGCCCATTCGCCTCATCCTTTAGCTTCCACCCAGACCTCAAGGCTGCCCGTGCAGAGACACAGCTGGCTGGGACACGTTCTGCCCCACGGCAGGCACTCACCGGGGACGTGGGCCAGCCTGGCCACCTGGGGGCCTCATTAGCCAGCTCCCTGGGTACACCAGTGGCTGCGTGCCCTGGCAGGGGTCCCGGGCTGCTGTAGGGGGTGGCAGGGGAGGCTGGGGCTGGGGAAGGGATGGGCACAGAGTGGAGCTGGATGAGGGTTGGAGGGGGTTCTGCCCTCCCAGCTTGGATCCTGTGGGATGCTCATAGAGTGGATTTGGGGTGTTGGCAGCAGATGCTTCACCCCCAGGGTCCCCAGGATCTGTGCTCTGCCCCAGCTCGCTCTCCAGCTCTGGCAGCCAGAGCACTAAAGCAGCAATTAACAGCGTCTCCTCAGGTGAGGGCTTCCCTGGGGCTCCCCTGCACTGGCAGAGCCCAGGGCATCACCCACCCATGGCACGCCGGCTTCAGGCACACAAACCACCTGCCAGCTCCTCCTTCCTCCAGGTGCCCATCCTCTTCCTCGAGATGATTCTATGATGGGAGTTTGAGAACCATTCTGTGATTCTGTGATGGGAGCTTCTCCCAGGAGATTTTGCAGCTGATCTAGTTTCCAGGGCCTGATACACTCACTGCTCCCCAGGCTGGATTTTCTCTGGGGGCCAGCTGGACACCACCGCTGTGGTCTGCGTGCAATGGCAGCCCCTCTGACCTGGGAACCACAGCCCTGGGGGGGGGATGCAATATCCAAGTCCAGCTTTTAGCAACAAGCTCTGTGTCGCTGCAGATCCTACGGATGCTGTCAGGGCAGCGTCCCTCTCCTAATTCCCCCCCAGTTCCAATTCTCAAGCCCCTCCCAGCTGCAGTGCAAGGAAATTGCCTCCAGGCAGGCGAGCCCCCTTTGCTGACAGCCTGCTTCCCACAGACTGTGTGCCACCAGCAAGAGCCACAGCTTTCCCTGGGAGGTCTGTGGATGTGGCTAGCATTGGAGGAGCCTCCAGCCATGGGGACCACTCTCCAAACACCTCCTCCCCAGGACCTTTGGTGCCTCTGTGGGGTTATTTTGGGTTTCTCAGCACTGTTGCAAGCAGTCTGTTCCCAGCATCCAGCTGTGCCCAGTGCTCTGTTTTCAGACTCCAGTGCCTCCATGGGCAAGGAGCACCCTTGTCCCAGTGGATGATTGTCCCTCCCGCTGCAGGGGCTGGGGCCGTAGAGCCAGCTGGGCACTCTCCCCACTGTCTGCTCTCCTGGCAAGGTGTGAGGCACCTCAAGTTTGCAGGGTGCATCCCCCAGCTTCCCTCCATCGCTGGTTCAGGACATTAGGGACACAAGGCCAAGCATGCCTGATGGGACAGGGACTTGAGGTCAGGGCAGGGTGCTAAACACAACAGGCAGATGTGGGGTCCCCAGAAATCCCCAGGAGAATCCAGAAGCCTGGTAAGTGCACTGGCTGGAGGCTAGTTGGACACAGCTGTTTAATGGACACTTCTCAGTACAGAGTGGCTGTTGTGACCCACAGACCCACGGCCACCTCCTCATCACGGCCAAAACTCTGGCCCCATCCAAGATCTGGCATGTCCCTGTTGGCCTGGCACACCAGGGTGGCAAAGGAAGATGTCACGGCACCGGCGTGCCTCCTGGTCTTGCAGCAGGGAGAGTCCCTGGAGAGAAAACCTGTGCCCTGGTGGGATGGGGGGGCTGAGCGGGACGGTGCCCCCATGGCACTGGTGGGTGGCATGAGTGGGGTGGGAATGCCCACTCGCCGTGCTGGGGAGGGAGCGGGAGTGAACGGGGCTGGTGTGAGACCGGAATGCTGCGCGAGGGGAGAACATGGCATCCTGTGGGACCAGAGGGACAGGAGGGGACGAGGGGTGCAGGGGAACACTCCTGTGCATCCCACCTTCTCCTCCTGCCCCCCTGGTGCTTTCACTTCCCGGTGCTTCTTCCCACACCATGGCTGTTGGTGTTAAATGGTTGTTTCCCAACAGAGCAGGGTCAAGCCGTGCTGGGAAACTCCTGGACATGGCTATGAGCTGTGGGTGCAGGGAAGGACCTGCCGGGCTCCAGCCCCTGATGGAGCTGTGCAGGGATGTGGAAGAGGCCAAGCGGGTGACAGCCACGTCCTCCCCAGAAGGATTCACCCTGCCGA
>NW_010314966.1:434-1231 GCF_000700745.2 Antrostomus carolinensis | reverse complement strand
CGATGAGCTGAGCTGGTGCTTGCTGCAACCCAGTGGGGCAGAGGGGCTCAGCCCACAGCTGCCCTGGGGTCTGCTCCCACCCCACAACTACCATGACCTGGCTCTGGGAGCAGAGCAAACCCCACTTCTCCTTGGGGCAGACGCCGCTCAGTCTGGGAGTCCCTGGGATGGGTCCCTGGTGGCTTCAGGTGCTGGGGGTGAGGGGGTGATGTGGGGCTGGAGATCACGGGGACAAGAGAATCCCTGCCCCCTGTACCCCACGGCATACCCAGGCACTGGACCCCTCCCCAGAGCGGGTCTGTGGGGGCACCCATTGTGTCCCACAGTATCCCCGGGCCCCTCCCTGCAGTGGGGTCTGTGGGGCCACCCATTGTGCCCCACGGTATCCCCGGACCCCTCCCTGCAGTGGAGCCTGTGGGGGGCACCCCCTGTGCCCCACGGTATCCCTGGAACCCTCCCTGCAGTTGGGTCTGTGGCGCCACCCCTTATTCCCCATGGTAACCCCGGAACCCTCCCCACAATGGGGTCTGTGATGGGCACCCTCTGTGCGCCACGGTATCCCGCCACCCATTGTGCCCCACGGTATCCCCGGACCCCTCCCTGCAGTGGAGCCTGTGGGGGGCACCCCCTGTGCCCCACGGTATCCCTGGAACCCTCCCTGCAGTTGGGTCTGTGGCGCCACCCCTTATTCCCCATGGTAACCCCGGAACCCTCCCCACAATGGGGTCTGTGATGGGCACCCTCTGTGCGCCACGGTATCCCTGGTCCCCTCCCCACATTGGGGAATGTGAGGGGCA
>NW_010314966.1:0-330 GCF_000700745.2 Antrostomus carolinensis | reverse complement strand
GGGGGGGCACCCCATGTGTCCCACGGTATCCTTGGACCCCTCCCCAAGCACCTCCTGTGCTCCACAGTATCCCCGGACCCCTCCCCACAGTGGGGAATGTGGGGGGCACCCCATGTGCCCCATGGTATCCCCAACCTCCTCCCCACAGCAGTGTCTGTGAGGGGCACCCCCTGTGCTCCACATATCCCCAGACCCCTGCCTGCAGTTGGGTCTGTGGGGGGGACTCCTTTTCCCCACGGTATCCCCAGACCCTTCCCCACAGCGGGCAATATGGGGGGAGGCACCCCATGTGCCCCAAGGTATCCCTGGATCCCTCCCCACAGTGGGGCA
>NW_010314965.1:0-493 GCF_000700745.2 Antrostomus carolinensis | reverse complement strand
GAGCAACAACAATGTAACACAGATGTGTTTGCAAAGAGCAAAATCAATTGACAAACATTTGCTTACTCTTCTACTCCCCAGAAGAAAAATAACTAATCTTATTTGTTGCTATTTTGGTTTCTTTAAATTGTCTGCATCTATGGATTATTATTTCAGTTTCATTGCTGAAAAAAAAAAACCCAAAACATCTTACTAACTTGCCCTCTTTAAGGTATGTGCTTTGATCAGCTTCTGTTTCAAGATGGCTCTTCTCTCTTGCTAAAAAAGCAAAACCATAAAGTTTATATTGGGTACACCTATCATGTGCTTCTTGTAAGGAATGGGCTCCTAGTAGATTGCTGTCAGTGTACACTGGCATTTCTTGCTGAAAAGTGTAATGTTGGCTCTTTCTGCAGAGTGCTGAACTGAGATAGATCTTGTGGGAGAACACTGCACTATGGGCCAAGTGGTTAGTGATGACATTGATGGAAATATCTCACAAGTTTTCAGGGTA
>NW_010314963.1:0-331 GCF_000700745.2 Antrostomus carolinensis | reverse complement strand
AGCCATTGGTGACAGAGACGGAGCGGGCACGGCGCTGCAGGCTCTGGATCACCTTGTTGGCATTGAGCAGCTGTGCCTTGAGGTCCTGGATGTGCTGGTGCAGGGCCCCCACGTCCACCGGGACCATGGATTTCCGAGCATCCTTGCCCACCCTAGGCATCCCTGGTCGGCACGGGGACCCTGGCTCCTCACCCAGGCTGGGCTCACTGAACACATCTGGCTCCTCACACTCTGCAGAGGGGACAGGGCACAGTGTCACTTCTCCATGCCAGGTGGGCAAGGTACAGGGATCCCCATCTCTCCTTACCGGGGCTGGTGGTCTCGTCCCGGT
>NW_010314962.1:1651-1989 GCF_000700745.2 Antrostomus carolinensis | reverse complement strand
GAGGTGGCATGTCCTCACCCAGGCTTGCACCGCATGGAGAGGGATGGGGTGGGGGACAAGCAGGTGGGGACAGGCCCTAGATGCTTTCACTGTGCACCCCACACGTGAGTCCAGGTGCCTGGTTTGGGGCAGAGCTGCCTGTGGGATTCACCCTCCTTTGTACCTGCAGGGTCCTGGGGCGTTATCTGTGGGGAGGCTGCGGGCTTGCTGCCGCTGCCCAGGTGCCACTGAAAACCCCAAGCAAATTCTCACCCACATGAAGCCAGGGAGAGGATGGCAGCACTGGAGCTGGGGATGTTGTCTGGGGATGGTCCCAGCCTGGGGCAAGGCCGCTGGGC
>NW_010314962.1:1037-1430 GCF_000700745.2 Antrostomus carolinensis | reverse complement strand
ATGGCAGGAGTCAGCAGCTCGGGCAGGTCCCGCTCCGCAGCCTGCGGGTGCCCGGGACCCTTCAGTGGGTGAAAGGTGACAGCAGGACAAGGAGCGCTGAGAAACTGCTGCTGCCTGTGCCCTGATCTGCCTGCTGGAAGGAGAGCTGGGGTGGGCAGGACTTGATAGGCAGCTTATAAAACCGGTTGGGCTTTCTCTGTCCCACTCGTCAGGGCTCTGGATTTCATGTGCTCTGAAACAACATCTCCCCTTTCCCTCCCGCCTGTCACTGCTGCCCAAGTGTCAGTGCTGGCCAGGAGGAGTTCTATGCCCTGCCTGCAGCGGGCACAGGGGGTGCAGGCTGTTGTGAGGGGGCTGAGACCCCCCCTGCCTATCCTGGGCCCCCCTCTACCC
>NW_010314962.1:0-740 GCF_000700745.2 Antrostomus carolinensis | reverse complement strand
GAGGTCCCAGCAGTGGCTGGGGCGTGCTATGGATGTCCCTGCTAGGAAGAAGGGAATTAGCTCATGTGTCTCCTTTGGTCTCTGGACCTGAAGGGGTGAGCTGGGCTCTGCAGTACCTGCCAGTCCTGCTCCCAGCCTCAATGGCAGGACCTTCCCCACAGGGTCTGTCTGAGGACATGCCCTAGTATTTGGCTGGAGGACACAGAGCACTGACATGGAGCACTTTTCCCATGATTTCACCCAAACTTGTTGTACCCACTGCTGCCCCAAGCCTGGAAGTGCCCTCTTGAAGTCACTGGATGGTACAGGGCTCTTCCAGCCTAAACAGGAGGAGGAATAAAGGGCACAAGCATGCCTTTAAATAGCCTGGCGAGGACAAGCTCAGGACACTTCCAGCCTAAACAGGAGGAGGAATAAAGGGCACAAGCATGCCTTTAAATAGCCTGGCGAGGACAAGCTCTCCTGGGAGGAATGCTCTGGCCAGCCTGGTGGAACATGCTCCTCGTTGCCGGGGCACGAGGGGACAGCCGGGCAGGGCCAGCTCCTCTCCAGGAGGTCAGGTCAAGGTTAGGCATTGCCGCAGCCAGGCGCCGCTGTGCCGTGGCTCAGCACCGCAGGAGCAGGGCTGTGCGAGGGAGAGGGACATGCCAGGCTGGGGGTCTGGCCATGCCTGGGGCTGATCTGCAGGGTGGCAGCAGAGCTGGTCAGGCATTGCTGCCTGCAGCCTGCCTGCTGACCTG
>NW_010314961.1:478-798 GCF_000700745.2 Antrostomus carolinensis | reverse complement strand
AGGAGCCTGTCCCAGAAGCCCCCTGAGCTGGGGAGCTGGGAAAGGGGCCGTTTCTTGGCCATCGGTGGCAGCAGTTGACAGTGCTCTGGGACAAAGTCAACTACGGGACAAGGTGCTCAGCTTCAGGGGGAGGTGGCTTGAGCCCAACGACCTGGAAACGCTTTCTCCTCCCTGCTGGCTCTGGCTGCCCATGTTTCCCAGAAGGAGATGCCGCAGGGGACCTGGGGACGGTGCCCAGGCAGCACTTACCCTGGCATTGTAAGCATCCAGCTGTGCGTCTAGCTCCTCTGCGGAGAGCTGCTGTTTGGAAGTTCTTCCAG
>NW_010314961.1:0-230 GCF_000700745.2 Antrostomus carolinensis | reverse complement strand
GCTGACCGGGCGCAGCGACTCCGCGGCCGCGCGCCATCTCACCTCTGTGCTGGTCTCCTCTGTGTGTCGATCTGTGACGTGACCAGCTGAATGTTCATGGGGCGGCCTGGAGGGAGAGCAGCCCGTCAGCGTGCGCGCGGGACGCGGGCGCTGGGCGCTACGGAGAGGGCCACGCAGACTCACCGTCCAAGGGGACTCCGTTGTACTGCTTCATCGCCTTCAGAGCGTCC
>NW_010314960.1:3910-21515 GCF_000700745.2 Antrostomus carolinensis | reverse complement strand
CTCTAGCCAGGGTCAACCCACCACAGTGCATAAAGAATTTGAGGAAAGGAAAAAGAAAACCAGTCTCTTAGACCTCTTACTTGTTAAAAACCCTACACTTCAAGGTATAAAAATTACACTTCAGGATTTTATGTCTCTGAGTTTCTGTTCTTTGAAGTCTTTGGTCATAAGATGTTCTCAGGCTAATTTTTAAAAATTCTGTTACAATAACTCTATCACAAACATTAAGAGGATCCCCTAGTTGGTTAAAGAATTTTTCTGTCCTTTTACTGTTAGCTAAATCATTATTTATCCAGAAGAGATTTTGCTCAAAACCTAAAGAAAACAGGTCCTATTTATGAATGTTTGCCAAATGCTATAGGGCCCAGAGGAAGGTCCCTTTGGAATACTGCTTTCTACCAGGCTGTCAAACTTTGTGAAATTTCCGTGATGTCAACACTGGGAAAGAAATACATGGAAAGTTCCCATGCATTCAAAACATTAACTAAACTGTAAGTATTAGCTGATCACCCCCCCTAAAAAATCAGGGAAGATACTATGCTGCTTCAGTACATGCTTTTTTGTTTTCCTTTAAATTAAATACTTCAGATTTTGTTTAGGGCAAGACAAGGATATTTTTTACAAACAGAAGTCTAATGGTGAAGCTTTTAATATGTATATTTTTTTAAAATAAGTATTTGCTGATAGCAATTAATGCTTCTTTAATGTGTAGCACAGAGACTTATGATCATGGAAACTATGGAAGCCTTCTGGATTGATATTGTTTACTTGTATTCTCCGGTGTCTGATAAACTACAAATTGTGAAGGTTTTTTCTGTGACAGGGCATCCATGATAGCTTTCTAATATGAATTCTGTAGACTTAAATAAAGTGTTCATGATACAACCTTTCCATCAATGGCAAAGGAGGGGGATGGAAATACCAATAACTCAAATAATCTCTCTTTGCTTAACTGCCTATTTTAATTTGATACATGAAAACTTAGTATCTGTAAACTAGCTCATCTTTGTAAAATGTGCTTGAAATTGGCCAACAGGGTCAGAAGCTGTTAGAAGAGTGTTCACTGACAGACTTATGTCTGTGTGAATACTGCATCATCTCATAAGCCCTGACTAAAAGAGGAGTGAATAGTAAAGACCCCCATCCAGCACGTAGCTGCAAGTGTCTTTAAGCTACATGAGTAGCCTGATCAAGTGGAATAGCATTAGGCATGCATGTAAATTTATAGGTGATAATTGCCTGGTACTAGAGGGCAGGAAACTTTATCACTGAAAAAGCAATGAGTTAAATTAATGCCCTTTTATATGCTGCCATCACATTTAAAATTACTCAGATGAATACTGAACAGAGGAACACACATATGGATGTGCTTTGGCACATATTCGTTTTAATTCTGTGTGTTATCTATTCAACTTGGTCTACTCCAATGAGCAATTTTTTTCTTGTTCAGATTTATTTACAAGATTTTAGTCTAAGCTAGAAATGGCAATTTTTAATGGGTTAATTTTAATATAAGTATTCCAGCCACACTGTCTGTTAGATGTGAAAATTCTGTGATCTCTTTCATTTTTGCAGTACTTGTAAAGTTTTGAGGATACTTGGGTAATTCCTTTTTATACATAGTTTTTCAATTGCAAGCCTCTGCCAGGTATTGCCTGGGCAGGCAAGTTCTGTAGCAGGCATCAATCTGCAATGAGTAATCCGTGTGACTAATAGTGCCAACATTGACCTCAGGGTGGATTTCTGAAGCTAACTCGTGGCTTGTCAGTGTCTCAAATAGGCATCTCACCACTTGGTCTTACTTTCTCAGTGTGTTACTTGATTGCCGTAGTATTCTGTACTTTGGTCCTGTCAGTTCTTTCTCAGCTTTGGCCCAGGTCTGCTCCTTACCCTAAACTCAAGCCTTCCTTGGTTTCCTGATCATTGCTCCTTGAACCATTTATTTCAGAGTCCTCCTGTCCATGTTTCCCTTTTTCTGCTCTTTGCTTGGTACAATGCTTATCTCCTCTGGATCCTGGGTCTGGTTTTCCTTTCTTTTAAGCCCGGTTCTTGCCTGGTTCTAAGCATAGCTCAGTGAATATCCCTCACTAATTACAGCATTAGTGTAGAGGGTAGGATGGACATTTGTTGAAGAACAAAATTCTCAGAGACACAAATATCCCTCTATAAAACTGAAGAGGTACTAGTTGGCTCAGGAAGGAATAACCTGTCTGGTAAATGCATGTTTATAACAGGACCCATGCTCAAGACCATGAGGTTAAAAGTGCCCTTCTTTCTTTTGAAACAAAGACATCAAAAGACACTTACTTCTTCCAGTTTGTAGAATTTTGTTTTAGTTCAACATGAAAACAACAATCTGGAATAAAGTACCACTTTAAATAAATAAAACACAGAAGATTAAGAGATTAAAATCATAGTCTTGACAAATTTTACTGTGGCTTAATGGGGTCTTGCAAATGGACTTCCCTGCTTCCTAGTTCAGCAACTTTCCATGGCTCCCTGAGTTGAAATAACACCTCAGCAGATTTTTTAGGAGGGACTCTAGGACAATTTTCCTTTTCTCCATCATTTCAGAGGCTTTGCTGCAGGTCTGCTCTCCTCTCCCCTCAATAAGATCTTAATTTGAGCCCAAGATGGATAAATCCTCGAGCAACATGTTCTGACCTCACAGCTGGTCCCTTCCAACCCGAGTTACCCTCTTGAGCCTGTGTTCTACCTATTTCCTCTCTGTCTCCTCTCCTGGCCATCAGTGTCCCTCCAGAAGCTCCTATGGGTCATCTGTTGGCTGGGGAGCAATCTCATCTTCCTTCCTGAACTAGAGGACACCAGCAGTGACAAGGCAAACAGCCTTCCTCTTCACAGCCAGCAAAATTCTTCTGAACAAAACTATACACAATATATAATTTGTACATGGTACATTTTTAGCAAGCAACCAAAGAGTTATAACATCCACCACAATGTGTTTTAGTGTTTCTCTGTGAAGATGAATATGGATATAAGTATGGGCAAGCATGGATTCTTCAAAATCAGGGCATCTGGAACAAGAAAAAGAATGGAGTGAAACAATAATACACATTACAAATATGAGAATAATATACCATATAGCAGCTGGAAAAATTAAAAATAAGGTTCAAATTTGTACTTAATACTAAGTGAAAAAGAACAACTCACATTTCTCAGTCTTTATTTACTTATTTTTTTTTTAAAAAAAGCATAAAAGGCATAAAAATCTCCATGTCAAACATATTATATGAGAACCAAATTCAGCTGGAAAAATATGTCCTTGATATCAAAATTAATATGTCAGGAATAAAAAAAGATGCATCCAATAATCAGAAACAGATGAATCTGGCTCTGTGATTTCTAGGTCAACAGTCCTGAGATGTGCTACACAAGCCAGGGATGAGAATCCTTAGTGGGGGTGCACATCAACTCATTGAGTTAACTCCCTGTTAGGACAGTCTGGAAATCCCATCCATGCCAGAGAATATGCACAGCCAGTGAGAGACGGAAGGTTGCTACCAGAGTTAATTGCTAAAAGTATCTAAGCAGACAGCGTAACTGTGAATTTCTTACAACCAAGCAAGAAAATGTCATGTGCTCAATGAGCTACGTGTCATAGAGCTCAGGAAAAAGAGTACTTCATAGATTTAAAAGAGCAGTGCTCTTTAAAGTGACTCCCAACGTGAGTCCAGCTAGAGAACCTGAAAAATATGGAGTCAGATTGTTTTAACCCTGACGTAGAATTAATTTCTTTGCTGTTTATCTCAGGGCACTTCCCAGTGCCTGTTCTTCCTTGTCTTATTCCCCTCTCCCTGAGTATGGATTTCAGTTCAACAGAGGGATCTTGCCTGCCCTAAAAGACACAATTTGAAAAATCTACGCTATTGTTTTCTGGTGGCCTTTCTTCAATATATGGTGCCTGATGGGCACCATATGGGAAGTCACAGAGTTTTTACTGGACGTTCTCTTCTAGTTAAATCCTGGAAGGAGGCGTTCGGCATTTGTAACTGCTCCAGAAATGAGGAAAGGCACAGTGATCTTCAGAGTCCTGTGTATTGCAGTCTGCATTTCCTTTTCAGGCATGACGGGGGATTTTACACGAGCAAAGAGCATATTTTCGTATCTGTGATGTGCCAGTAGCACTGCTAGTTATCACGGCTGCATGATACTTCTTATCATAAAGCCCTGGTGCCATAGGAAAATACAAGGGAGATCTCATCACTAGATAGTAGCTGCTTTGGAGAACTTGAGTTGGTCTCCATTGCAAATATCCTGTGTGGCAAGTTCCTTTAATCACATTTTTCCCCGGAAGGTTTTTTTGTTCTCTCCTTTCGTTGTCCAGCTTGAGATCTCACAGACTGATTTGCAGAAATGTTTAAACATTCACAAATGTATCTGAAGCTACTGGGAACTGCCCTTTGAAAATATGAAATGTTCCCCATTGTTAACTACTCGGATGCATCAGCCTGAATTCTCAGATACTTGTATCATACAGCCTGAGTTTCCCAGCTGTAGGGTGGAGATGATGAAGCTGCTTTCTTTCAGGGCAAGTGTTGTGGAGGGGAATGTTTGTGAAACACATATGTGCTATGAGATCCACAGAACAGGCAAGCAGGAAATGTATGGCTGTCCTCACAGCTGAGACTCAATAGTAGAAAGTAAATAGACCACATGCTGAATGAAGCTAAAAGAATATACTAAAAAGTTCATTCTTTGCGCATAATAAAGCAAGGGTCCAGGGGAAAAATGTGTATGATTGTATAACTAAAGCCAGCATCATAATTTAATAAGGAATTAAAGATTCACAGCTATCTTTAACTCTGACACATTATTTAGTGTTTGATAAATTATCTCTTAGGGCAGTTTTTCTTTGCGGAGGTCAGGGTAAACATGAAGTAGATTTTCAGAAAAGTGTCCCTTGCTAGCTAAGGTGTATGTGCTGCTCTGTGCATAGTTGCTCTGCTGTACAGAGTTTGCTGTCACACCCTGTTGTTCCATCTAATTACATATGCCCTTATGGGATTTATCTTCTGTAATAGATGTCCCAGGTCTGAAACATGTGACAGAGCTCAACTCTGATTAAAAACTACCAGAGGACTTACTAGAGGCAATGAAGCAAAATCTTGTGTTGCAAAGCACTAGAATAGCACTTAAGTAATCATCAGTTTCCTTGTGGCCTTAAAGGGAGGGGAGAAGTACTCTCCTTCTTCCCATCTGTTTCAGTTTCTTCCTTTTTCTCCTTATCCTTCTTTTTATCTCTACTTTTTTTCTTTCTCCTCTTCTAAATATCCTCTGTTGACTAACCTGTTTTTCCTCTCAAGTTTCCATCCCTTGTCCAGATTCTTTTGTGCACTGAGATTGTCATCCAGGAGACATATAAAGTGTCTGACATAACAGCTGTGGCTGGATCACTTGCACCAAAGTCTTCTGATGACAAAGGCTGGAGCTACAATGCATGAGGTGCCTTAACACAAAAGGTGTTTCCTTCTCCTCACGGTAAGATCTGAAAGCCCCTCTATTTGACTCACAGTTACCATGAAAATTGCTGCTGAAACTGTCTGTTAAATTATCACACTGTCATTGGAGACTTGAGTGAGATACAGGAGAAAGCAAGACACAGAAATGAAAGAGATGAGTGGAAATTCAAAGACATTAAGAACAGGTAAAATAAAAGAGCATGTAAAAATCTGGAGAATGATGCAGGGATGCTGAGGCTTGGAAAAGAAAACAAGGGATATGAAGATATCTGAACTATGTGTTACTTCGTTATTACTATAAAGCCTGTCAGGAAGTGTGGAGTCAAGATGCTTTAGACTGAAACTCTTCAGAGAAGGAAAGAAAAGTGAGTTGTCTGACAGCACTTGTCCTCATTCTAATATAGTTATTTTTCCATGTTAGAAGACATGGATTTTTACCATGACTTTTTAACTCTGATGTGTGATAATTACATCTATATTGGACAAAGGTACATGCCTGCCAAGATACGTATCTAAGCAGAATAAAATATAAAAGGTGTGGAAAGTCTTTATGAGAAAGGTGCCTCTCAAAGCATCATTTATTTTACTGAATATCTGGAATTGTCAAGTGGTAGGTTTTAATTGCTTTGAATTTATGTGCAGAAGAAGTGAACATATTTAGGTATCTAAGCCAAAACTTTTTTTCTCCCCGGAATGAGTGAGACCAGAGTTACTACAATATTTTTCATTCACATTGTAATTAGTTTCACATTTCTGCAATATGAAGGATTCTTCATGTGAGAAAACAAGCTAAAATCATGAGAGTCAGCAACTAACTAGCTTTTATTAAAGTCGGAATTAGAAATGGTCTTTCGTGGGACAGAGGATGACTGTGACTTCCTCACCAATTTTTTTTTACTTCCTCTGTATTATCTGAAGTAGGTTGCTTGTGCCCTAAATCTGAGCCATCCTTGTGCTAGTTTTTTGTAGGCAGTACTCAGCATAGGCTCTGATTTTTCCTTGCAGCCCCTGTATGGTTGCTGCAAGACAAACAGCAATACTTCATAAATATATACAGCAGAATCATTGTACAGCTTCCTCTGAACACAAAACTTCATTATTTTCACAAGTACTTGTTATTCTCATGTATTTTGAATTTTAAGTTGAGAATGTATGGCATTTATTTGTTAAAATTCCACTATAAAGAGTCTCTTTATATTACCTTTCATGAATGTAGCCCATTTTTCAAGTGAATGAATTGGCTGCTCGTCATGTAAACAACGCGTTATTGAAATGTTGATGCATTACTCCCATGGACCAAACACCCTGGGGAGGGAGTGAGCTGGATTTTTGATGCAGACATAAGGGCACAGAACTGGACTGCCACTCAGTGGTACTGGAGATCTTCAGTTCTTGTACCACTACACATTGGCACTGACATGGCTGAACACAGCTACATAATCAAGAAAACAAGATGAACTGATCAAAAACAGGGGTGCAGAAATGCTTTGCAACTTTAGTATAACATCCTAGCAATGCCAGAGGAATTATAAATAGACTTTGTAAGCCATTCTGAAAAACACAATAGGAACCCAAATGCCATAAATCTCAATTTTGTCCAACACTAAAATACCATTATTAAAGAGAATTGTCTGCTCTGATCTATCACATCAGTGACTTGGACACTTATGTAGTGTCATTTAGCCATGATTTTCCATGGAAGGTGTTAAAATGACATTCCAGCCCTGGTGGATTGTTTATCAAAGAGCTCTTCAGTACTACAGTATTGGGATGCTTTTGATAGCTATGACATGCCTTAATTTAACTTGTCTTCTCTGTTTGCATCACACTAGTATGTATCATCTCTTCTTTTTCAGGATCAAAGGATATCTTACTGCATGTCAGAAACTCATTAAATCTATATTTGTAAATAAAACATTTGTTCCATTGCACCAGGTGTCCTTGAACAACTACAATAAACAGCTCTGAAGGATGTGTCCTAAATGTACTCAAGGCTTCACTGAATGATGAAAATGTGGCTTGTCTTTTAAGTGTCCTGGGAACAACTTGTTATGGCCTATAAAGCAGTAGAAAAAGTGCACGCAATGGTATTTCCAGAACTGAAACACAAATCTAATTAGACTCCCATCAAATGGCTTATTTAGACTGAAAAATTGCTGGATCGATTACAAAATTTGCTTTATAGATTAACAGGCTGGTTTAATAGCCATAGTTCTCATTGTGTATGTACTGCTTTATGCACTTGTTGTAGAGATATTAATTGCTTTGCCTTTTATGTAATACTTGTCTATATTGCTGCTACTTTTGCCAATGAGACCTGCCTTGAGTAACTTTTTTAGCCTGTCATTTCTTTCTTTTTTTAATGAATGAAAAATAAGTCAATCTGTTTTCTAAGTTAGAATTCATTTCCAAGTTTATCAGCAGCTAAATACCCAGACTGGTATTCATGCTTCATAATTACTGAAAAACATTTAATTCAATCCAGTAAGACTTTAAAAATGGAAGCTGAACAAATTATACACACAGTAGTATTTTATACATAAAACTTATTAAACTAAAATATTAATAAATCTTCCTCTAGGAAGATGCTTCTGAGGATATCTTATATTTATAAGGAGCTACTGGACCTGGGAGATGAGCAAAAAGAACTTTTGTCTGTTTCACATAATGGAAACAACTTCTTGATATTCATACTAAAATAATTAGGGCTGGCCACAGCCTTGCACTGCACAGAGCTAATGGGCAGCAAGGGGATGCTTTTCTCCTTCACCAGTTTCTGGTACTTGGGATGGCAGTTTTCATGGCAGAAGGTTAGGTGATTTCATAAAAATTCTCTATAGCCTATAAAATCTCTGTCCTAACTAATAAAAACTACAATGACAACGAAATTTTTGTGCATTTCATCCTTCTCATTTATACAGCCATACCAACTACCACATCCCTGTCAAAATCTCATGCCAGATGTTATGTTTGACTTTTAAAGAAGCCAAGAGCAGGACAGAACATTTTCTTGAGGGGGGAAAGCTGCACTGGCAACAAATTTTGAGAAGACTAGAAGTAAAGGGAAGTGACTGGGTGGAAGTACAATTTCAAGACTACAATAAGACATTTTAATTTCTTAAGTGTGAAGGAAACTGCAGTTCTGATTTTGACCACTCATTTGATCTCCTTCTAGCTTTGATATAATTTTTATGGTTTTATTTGCTAAAGTGATTTCTCTTCTTGCCAAAATGTCCATGTAGTTTAGCTTTCTCTGCATTAAACACTGATCCAGTTAGGTGATTGCCATCCAAACTATTTTTGACCAGCCACCATTGTTTCCTACATTCTATATGTTGGCCTTTGATGAGTGACCATGACTTTGCAGTCTTCTCTCTTTCACAGTTTTCTCTCATTTCTACTTCTTGCATTACTCATCTGCCCTATTGCCTACTGACTTTTTCTTACCCTTAAATCTTTCTCTTTCTCCCCCCCATCTTCCAGACATAAATAATTTTGAACAGCAATCTCCTTTTATTTTGTGTAGCCTAAATTCTGCTAGACAAACCTTATGGCTACTTGGAACTCCTCACTGTAAGCTTTTCCATTCTTCCTTTATTTCTCATACTCCATTCTCTCATGCTCTGTCTTTAGTTTTCAGCAGGCCATCCAATTCTTTCCTTTTCTTAGAAGCATTACTCAATAAAACTTTTCTTTGCTTTGGTGACGTAAGTGAAATCCATGTCTCTAAAATTTCTCCCTTTCTGTATCTGCTCACTCACAGTCCTCACTGGTTCCTTCCTTCTCTGAAATCATGAGATGATTCGTTTTCAGCTGGGACTGAGCAGGAATTTTCATGTAATCACATATGATATGTTAAGAACATACTTTACGTAGCTACACTGGAAAAAATAAACCTCCCCCTCTGCCCAAATAAGAAAGCAAAAGCTTAGATGAGTGAATGGCAAAGATTGAATGGTGTGACACGATCATAATTTATGTATCTGTATCTTACAGTTGTGTTGGTGTTTTCTCATGCTATTGTCAGTCTTAAATATAACATATATACTTAACAACTATATGTTGTACTCTTACACATTGACTTATTTTTTCACCATTGTTATTCTTTTCTAAATCTGAGAGTATAAATGCTTAAGAATGTTTTGTTAGTTCTGTTAGTCAATAAGCTTGAATGATAGGATAAAAAAAGAATTGATCTGAATAATGTTATATAAGTACATTTGACACGTTTACCCAGTCATCACTATTGTTAGAAAAGAGTTCCTTATGTACAGCATTATATCGTGCACAGTTTCTGTTTCCTTTAAGAACATCTTATAATCCATATAATCAAATAAAAGCTCTTTCATGGGATGAAATTTGTATTCAAAGAAGGAAGCATTGTTTGATAGAGGTCTTAATGCAATAGAATAGTGGCTGTGCTTGATTGACAAGTATCCACAGATTCTGTGGTATCTTGGGTCCCCTCTCAAAATAACCATTCTCCTTTACACCATAAAGCACAGTGTGGCACCAGTGATGGACCTTTTATGGGATTTCCATTACTTATGGAGTGCTTAAAGTGTTAAAGTCTCCATTGGGAGATATCTGCCTGACAATATCTTCCAAAGATATGTAGATAAAGTACATATATGCTTTGTCAATTACTCGTCTTTTTATACAAGTAATAATAGTAACAAAAGGAATTTATTATTAAAACAGGATGGCAATGCCTGAGAAGTTGTGCAAGTGAAGTGTATCATCCTTCAGTCCATAGATTTGTTATGTTTTATGTTCACTCCATGTTGAACAGAGATAAATACTTGGAACATATGGAAAAATGGAAGATGATTAAGATAAAGCTATTCTGAAGCCTGATTTTGCCATTCAGTAGTGTTGTTTCCATGGTAACTCCTGCATCATATGACACCTGTGTACATGATGCAAAGACATTTCTTAAAGTTATGCAAATACTAACAGGAAGGGCAAACTTCTGTGATTCTTTTATCCATGTGAAGTATTTTCTTTCCATTACAAACACAGAGTTTTCCATAATTCACTGGGTACTTAAGATGTGACATTGTAAACAAAGCATTATTTATAAGTGAAAAACATGTAATATTTAAAGATGAAAACAAAAAAAAAAGATTTTATGAGGAAGGAGGAGAGCAGTGGGTTAAAGGGACAGCTGGTGCATGCGTGTTACTCGATATGGGAGTTCTGGTCTCCGTTACTATTTTGTTACTGCTGTGGCAATGCAGCACATGATAGCTACCAGCAATTCACTGAATAAGGCACGTGTATCGTCCAGCTGTATCCATGCCTTCAGCCTTCCTGTGAACAGACTGAAGAATAGACTCTCTACAGAAAATCCTTTAGAACTCACCAGAGGTGAGGAGGCTGGCAGGATTCTACAGAAACTACTTTGAAACTTACATAATTTATCTGAGTATGTGTCCTTTTTATTTTTGACATTATCTTACAAGAATCTATAATGTGACTATTACTTCCTAATGAAATCTTTAAGATAAATTAAAAAATATAACAAAGTAATAACATTCCATTAAATTCTATAGGTTTACTTTGATGATGTATAAACCTATAAACCTCTTTGACCTTTTCCAATTCAGTCTTATAAAAATCTTACATAAAACCATACAGATGCCTTCACTGAAAATACACACTTTTCTTTTCCTATCACTTTCAAATTCTGAATCTACAAGTATATATTGTGTCAAATGAAATGAAATATGCAATGGAAAATAGTATTATGAACAAGATCTGGGTACCATTGCCAAATAGCACATATATGTATACCTATGCATTCACGTACATACACATGTTCATATACGGAGTGGATGTGTGTTTGGAAAGGGGGGATTAAAATTCAAATCTGAGTGGGTGATTGAAGCTGAAATCTTCACTAGATGACAATATTTATCCTTGATTCAAATATGCTGGTTCTGAACTAAAAATCTGTATAATATATTGATTCTTAATAGTGAATAAATTCTTAGATCTCTGAGACAGGCAGCAGACACAGAGCACCTCCAGACTGCACTTTAATTCTATGTGATGCTAGACACAAAGGCATTTAGGTCTGGCTACTCTGAATTTTGCAGGACCCTGTAAAGTCTTTGAAGACTTGCACTTGTCATCTTTTAAGCAGCTGACGTGACCATATCACTTGCTGCCTATGCTATACATTTAACAAAATGTGCCTATATTTTTTAAAGGAAGTATGAAGGAATTAGCTTTACATTAGCTTTACGTGGTTGACACTGTTTGAACATAGAAAAGGAAGAACATTCATGGTAGACAGATACCTGCAGAGGTATATTTTGGTTTTAGGTATCTACATAATAATTTTCAGTCCTAGCATGATAAGCGTTTCCATTCTGCTCTAGCTTGTTCCAAACACTGTCCCATTTGGCACAGAAACTTCCAGTTCTCTGTTGGAAACCAAATATTTTTCTTTCCAGGGGCAGACATTCTTCAGTCAAGTTAAACTAAGTGGCCCACAAGGGAGCTCTCTCTGTTGTCCAAGCTAGCAAGATACATTTATGAGCCAGCATCAGTAAATAAAGCAAGCAAGCTACATCTGTCCTTCAGCCCTTGAGGTCACTGAGCAATTCCAGAACTGTAAGTCAGTGATTTAATGGAATTTCCCATTTAAATTATTAGGGCACATTAGACCATATCACAAGCCAAAACATTGGATTCTTAGAGTATTCCCACAAAAAAATTTGCCATGAATCATTTTTATTCTGTCTGGCATCTCTTACATTAATTTTCTGTAATTCTCTGAAAGAGTACAGAGAGGTTCAGAGAGAGAAATTATTTGAATATGAAATATAGTGTGCCTTTTAATGAACTCTGCAGCCTACAATAGGCCATATACCTGGTATGAGCCAAGGCCAGTCAGAGAATTAATTCTTTGTCTAAAATATGGGAATGCAGCAGGGGCAAGGCGAGGTGCTGGGGAGGGTCCATGAGAAAGCAGCTCCCCATAACGGCATGCTGACAAGAAACCAGAAGGTAATTCCCATGAGCAGGCAGAATGTGCTCCAACCCCAAGGGTTAGCTGCTAACCCTGCCAGTTGTGTTGTTGAGTAGAGACCGGGAAATAAAAGTAGAAATTTAGTGCTTCTTGGTTGGAAGAGTGTGGTTTTATTTTGTGGTGTTACTTACAGGGTACCACACTGTATGAGAAATATGATAGAGGTCATTTTAGCTAAACAAATGTATAATTGATTATCCAGCCATTGCATGTCACTACACAACAAATGAATGCATTGCTCTAACATTTATTCAAATATAAGACCAAATGAATTTAAAAAATGCAATTATAAAACACTACAATCTATTCTTGTAAATTACCTGTTGTAATTTTAGCTTTAGACAACAATGACAAATTACAGACCTCATTTCAAGGATATGAGATGCATTACATAATGCAGTTCTATAGTGTTTAGAACCATTAATCATCATCTTATGGCAGCATCGTTTATGATAATCCTGTTTACAAAAGAAGAGACCTGCTAAGACATACTAGTTTAGGCTTTTCTTCTTCCAGTAAATATTCTTGTCCTAGTTTTTGCTACGATAGGGTTAATTAGCTATCACAATATTCTTTAGAAGCAAACATTTGTAATCTGAATTTATGTTTTGCCTCAAAATCGAAAAATAGCCTAGATGTAATCATAGCAAAGAAATGTTGACATCTGTGATAAAAAATAATTAAGACCTGTTTCTGTTTTTACCAAATACTTAACTGTTACTATGTTAATTAGCAGCTAAATGTTTTTATAAAATTCCAACATTGTGTTACTTGATAGTATTAACGTAACACCTTATGCAAAGAATTTTGGGGCCATTGGATTTTTCTCAAAAATTTATAAAACACTGGCTTGGAAGGTATAGAATTTTTTTCAAGTTTTCTGTCAGATTTTTCAAATGAGATTCTCCCTTTATGCAGAACACTGCCAATCACAGAGTACTAGATTTCACTGATAACAAAATTCATTCTTACTGCTAATGATATCAGGATATAAATATAATCACAGTTAAACTAAAATAATGTAAGTTTAGAACCATGTATAATCATAAATTTTTTTTTATTAAATCTGTCCCCTATTGATGAATGATGCTCAATATCAGGTCAGACCAGGAAATGTTTTTTTGAATCCTGTAAAACTTCAGGTTTCTTAAAAGTTCATTTTCTTGATTAAATGACACTAAACCCTTTCAATTTTAGGGATGCATAGATAATAATCTGGTGGTGAGAGGAATTTACCTAGGATGTGAAAGATTCTTGTTCAGTCTGCAGGTCTGCCATTCATCCCTGTCCCAGAAATTTGCTCCAACCACCTAGAAATCAACTCTGCAGTGGTTTTCCTAAGCTAGAAATGGATTATGACTTTTTGTATTTGTACATTTTGTTTAAATTCTCTGCAACAAAGCCATGAAGCTCAGTATTCAACCAGATAGACAGAATAATCGTCGGACCAGCTCTGTAGCAGCTTCTCTCACACGTAGCAATCAAGGGACTGAGTTAAGATGCAGAATTAAAAAATCTCAGGCCCAACACCTAAATAAGGCAGAAGAGACTTCTGAATTTGCTCCTTATCTCCCAAGAGAGTTTCGCAATCACAAAGGCTGTTATACCTCTTGCTCTCCGAGTTTTGCATTTCAGTAAAAGTCCTGTTGAAGCACCTAGGTTCTTGCAAGTGCCTTAGTATATAATGAATTAGTATTTTCCAGCTAAAAAAAATGTTTCATTGAAGGATTCCCAGTCAGCTGCATTCCCAAGTGTTTTGCATTAATCTTTAAGGGCAGAGACACAGAGAAAAGCAGAGAAAATCTGACACTGTAATTAAGTGGAACACAGGATTTCTAGTTTAAGGGGAAAAAATACTTTTTGTTTTCAAATTGAATTGGAGTAAAAAATGCCGTAAGTTCATTACTTCCCTTATAAATTATTGACAGTTAATTAACAATAAGGATTTTTTTTTTTTTTTTTTTTTGCTTAATAAAATATGTTCCCCTGCCACATTAGCTCATAGTTGCTGTCATGCTGTAAATTAAACTTGTGGCCTCCCATGAAGTAGCTCACTTTTCTGGTAAAATCCTTAATTCTTACAACTTCTCTGATACCAACAAATTTAATAGGCAAAATAAATGCAAATATGAAAGACCAGATAGCTCTGCAACCAACATGTATGACAATGAGAGCTGGAAAATCTCTCAGTTAGAACCTCTTCACCAAAGTTAACTCTTCTGTGAGTTAAGATCTCCTGCTCATGGTAAAAAAGCTGGTTTTGAAGTGGCATTCCTACCACTTGCAACACAATGAATACGTTGTTGATTGCAATGAATGCTAACTAATATTGTGCCAGTTAAGTCCAAAGTGACTATGCAACTCTCTTTACATTTTGTTGAAGTATAATACTGACACAAGGTGGATGTCTAACAGGCAAATTCTCCACGTGCGTTAAAATAAAAGAATATTGCACACTTAAGATTTAGATTTTTGGGGGAAAGAATTGGAAATACATAAGAATTGTGGACACGTCTGGAAAGTTGAAACAAGATCAGTCATTCTAAAACAGACTGCAGTGGTACTCACTGGCTGTTCTGTTTTAGCAATGCAATTTCAAATAACCTTGGGCATGCTTCCATTAAGGATTTTTGCATTTATGCAAACATTAGGTAATCTGTTACATCATTACAATATGTGCTGACTGCAAACCTTTAGAAGTTATCTAAAAGTACAGTAAGGTTACTTCACCAATGCATGAGATGAAAAACAAATTAGGCATTAACTTAGCCTATGGACACCCTTTATTCTTTTTTTCTGTAGTAACTAACATGACAGGGCTCACCACATGTGGGACCAGGAATTCGCATTTCAGAACAAAATCTATAAACAATAACAACATTAAAGTAAGCTGATGCAAGTCAGTAGGGAATCATCTTAGTTTATTTGTAAGCTAAGCAGATATGTATTTTAATTCTGTTGCAAATTTGACCAAGGATATACAAAACAGGTATGTTTAGATCATTCAAAATGTTTGTAAAAGTTAAAAACAACACACAAAAAATGTAAATAGAACAGTGGGAGAAGAGCTTCTGTGCTCTCCAAATTGCCTGTATTTTCATCAATTGTATACATCTCTAATAAAATAATTACCATGCAAATTAGCTTCACCAGAAAGATCAATTTAGAGCAACACAGCTACAATACAATTACCATTTCTAATACAGGCAGTAATATAATTTCAAGAAAGTCAGTTGTTGTTCCCGTTTTTCCCCAAGTTTTGCCTAACATTATCACAGCAAAGAGGTAGGTCTGTGTCTTGTGCTAAATTCCAGTAGATCTTCTCTCCCTTCATAAGGAGTTACAGTATTTGCATACTGACACAAGGATCTGTCGTCTCCTGCACCTCCTCTGAGTCTAAACTCTGGATTCTCAGGTGCCGTAATCTTTGCACAGCTCTTGCTTAATGATCATGAAGGAGAAAGTGATTTCTGGGTTATCCTCATGTATCTGACAGTGTATGCCCAGGAGCAGTGAAGATTCATGCCCGTCCTCAAAGTCTGCATCCTCTCCTGTGGCAGCTGTGCTCCTTCAGTCAATCATAATGTCACTATTTTGGCAAATTTCTCAGAGTATTTCCTTCCCCTGTTGCTGCTTTCAACTTATTTGAATTTGCTCCAGGGACAACGGAGGCTACAGTGGCATGAATTTGGGTGGAGGGTAACACAACTGCATTGTCATCTCCTAACTTTCAGCTTTTCTTTCTTTTTTTTTTTTTTTTTTTTACCTCAGACCTCAACTCTCAGAGGACACATATTCAGATCAGCACAGGGGATAGATGGTGTCATATCCCACATTATTCTGTGCTACTGATGTTTTAGCAGCCATTTATAGCATTTCTTGCTGGAAAGCTGGCAGATATGGACCTCTTCCAGCCACAATGTGCTGACCTCATGGAAAAAAGTATGATTGTAAATCTGACAATTAAAAAAAGGCAAGAAATATATTTCATTACAGATAATCAGCTAAAGGCATTTGAAACTTCAACTTTTACTAGAAGTGTTTAAATAATCATTAAAACATGAAAACAATTATTTTCAAACTTTATTCCCATGCATGCCCAGGATTTTAAGAAAATCAAGCAAACAAACCCAGATATTCTGTGAGCAGCAAAACTGCTTAAGTTGGTTCCTTGTCCATTTGTGGCTTACAACAGTGCCTAATAAGTTATGTCCATCAGTTGAAGCTTTCTCCATGGTTGGGGAAGTCATTGCTCTCGTGTGGATTTTCTTGAGTCTAATAGGTAGAAAGTTCATATTGCAACCTTTTCCTCAGTGAAAGGAAGGAAAAAAAAACCCCCAAACTATTAGGGACAATACAGCATTTAAAGAGTACAAAATTCATCTCTTAACAGTACGACTTTTCTTTCAGATAGGTTGAAATGAGTCAATTAATTTGATAGAGACAGGTAAGAGTGAAAGGCCAGATGAAGAAGTGTACATACAAACATGTGGATTGCTCATATAAGCTTTATTTCCTTAGGAAGTCAGGATAAAACATTTCAGTGATTAATATATAAACAGCAATTACTCATATCCTGCAGACTTTCAGGAAATAACTGAAATCTGCAAATAAATTTAACTGAGTCTGTAGCAGATAAAATTAACTAAAAGATGAAGATGTAATTGCCTGAGTCTGTACACAAAGTCAGGCTGAAAGATAAATGGCAGTTTTTCTGCTGACTGTTAAAGCAAATTAATTATCTGAGGTCATGGATTTGTTTCCAGAAATAGGAATAAGAATCTCAGAATTTGAAAGAGTTTGTAATAAGTAGAAAAGGAAAGTGATTTCTCAGATAGATTACCATCTAGCCACAATAATTCTGGGCCAAATATGGCCTTTTGAGGATCATTTCATGGAAGTGTGAAGTTTCTGCACAGTGCTGCACTAGACAAGGGTAACATTATGTATTTGATAGTCTCACCCAGCTTTTTCCTAGGATCTGGCTTTGGATGGAGTTTCCCATTACATAAAGTTGATTGCCCAGAACAAATACGATCATGCTGTAACCCCCACATGGTGCTCAGTCTCAAGACAATTTAGTTAT
>NW_010314960.1:0-3869 GCF_000700745.2 Antrostomus carolinensis | reverse complement strand
ATGATAGTTATTTCCTGCAGAGGGAGAGTGAGGCTGTGGGTGATGCCCCTGCAGCAGTAGAAGCGGTGGAGTATGGGAGATGGTGGGGTCCATGGCAGCTGGGAAGGACAGCTGCACTGAGAGACTGGGAAGACTGGAAAGAATGGAAAAACAGCAGCAACAACAGAAAAATAGCAGGCAACAAACAGGAAGTGAGGAGGAATTATAATAAAATAGTTGAAAGCATGTGAGGAGACCAGCAGGTCTGATGCTGACACTGGCAGACAAATCTGCTAGGAATGCTGTGATCGACAACACATGCTCGCATCAGTGCACCGTGGTGAATGGATTCTGGCCCACCAGACAGGACTGCTGTAGTGCAGCAGTGGCAGGTGCCAAAGAAAAGCAAGATGCTGATTTCTAGTAGTATGAGAGCTACCCAGGCTTGTAGTTGTATGTAGGCTCTCTTGCACCCCTGCCTGGTGCTGCTTAGCTGTCACTGTGTCTTAAAGTTCTTCTGTGAGAGGCTTGCCCTCAGTAACAGATGGGTGTTGCTTTCTGCTCTCCATACGTCAGCATTCTTTGTGTGCAAGGGCCAGTGAGGTGCCCTCAGGAGAAATCAAAGCACAGGAACCTACCAGCAGTAGCTGGGACCTGGAGCATTAATCTAGGGATGGGCTAGGTAGGTCTTTCTTGATTTTTTCAAATCAAAGCATTAGAAATATGTCCTTGAAAACAAAGAAACAACAACAACAAAAGAAGGGCTATAGGGTCTGGAAACCTGTTGGATTAGACAAGAGTTAAAAATCAGAGTAGTGAAGAATATACGCAACTGTGAGAGTCCTAAATGAGTACAGAAAGCCCCAGAAATCATTCAGCTTAGAAGACAGAATGGATCTGGAAGGAATAAGGAAAGGAAAGGACCAACGGATTGATAGCAAGTGGAATATGAAGATGGAAAGGATGGAGTTAGAGATATGGCAAACAATCCTAAACATGGGAAGACATAGAATTAGAATAATAGGAAAAAGACATTACAGAGATCTGGAATAGGTAAGGACTGCAGAGAGGGAGAAGATGTAAAAGTCTTAAACCCATCCGAGAAGTGTACATCAGAACATAAATCCATGTTTTTAATATATTTTTTTTTCATATCAGTTTAAAACTAATGAAACCTATGCAATTAGCTTTAGGTTGATCACAGGGCAACTGTAATATTCCTTTACGCCATCATTCTGTCACAAGTGATGACACATGATTTATGTGAAACATTTGCTGGAGAAATGCCATCAACATTAATTCTGTTATATCAACAGGAGAAAACAGCAGCTCCTGTGGCCTCCTTCCTTTCTCTGTGCTAAGGAGTTCTGTTGCTGTCCAGAAGTTTTTTGAGCAATGTCAACTGGAATTCACAAACTGAATTTCTTTTTATCTTGAGTTCACTGTTGGTGTTTAGGTTTTTTTCACTCTATTTGCATCTCAATAAACACTGTCATTAATCCATGTTTCTTTATCAGGAGCTGTTCTAATTAGGCCATTCTAAAAGTTGAGTTAATCAATAGAATTAATTCTTTAAATTTATACACAACAGGAAGTTTTTAATTGTAAAAATAGTTTCTCTTTTTATGGCCTGAGTGCATAATCACTTCTTAAATGTCAGTTTAAGCTCAGTTCCATCAGTATGTCATGATAAACAGCACTTATCTACACAATCCCACTGATGTTTGTGGGGCTACACATTTGACTATACAATATGAATTAACATTGGCAGAAATTAAAAATGTAACAGTTTCTCCACCTATCTAAAAAAAAAAATTACTGAAGGAGACTGCAAGTAGATAAATAAGTTCCTGTTTGCTTTTCAACAGATATTGAACAAACACGAATTGTATCTTCATTTGTATTCTACTACATAATCCCCTCCCATCCCCTGCTATAAAGCACTACAATGAACAATTTTTGAAACAGGTTCCTATTTTTATAAAAACCTCTTGCATGTTCCAATAAACCCTGAAACATAAAGGAGGGCACTTGAAGACAGCAGCCTGTTGGTGTGCCTGAGTTTCATTTTCCCTTTCCACTACTGAAGACAGTGCACATGCTGTTACTAAAGGGAGTGACTGAGACACAGCCCCAAGGGCTGTGTTTTCTTGGTTTGCTTGATCTGGGCACCACAACACACAGGAACTAGATGAAAATACCTTTGCACTATAGCCCTCAGCAAGGATTTTGCTGGCTATTCCCAAGCTTGCAAAGATAAGAATGTGGCAAACTCAGGCACGAAAACTGGAGCATAAGAGAAGTCACAAGGTCCCAATGTCCTGATTGACCTAGTATTTTGGTCATGAAGCAAATGGTATTGCATGACTGTGTTTCAGTTGTGGTTCTAACAGTGGAGTCTTTGTATGGTATTTGTGTATAATATTATCTTAAACTTTCGCTGCATGAAATGTCCTCCTAAACATGACTAAAAAAAAATACAAATTAAAAACCATTAAAGCCACAACTGAGCATAAAAGACAGTGACTCCATCAATTCAGATCTCCCTCACTTCACCTAGATTTTCTCCTGATGAATATAGTGTCATTAGTTTGCTGTGCTTTTGCATGGGCTAAGTTCTCTTGCTGCATCAAATGCTTTCACTTCAGTAAAAGTGCAGGCATTTATCTTCCTAGGAAGGGTCAGTCTTGTCTTCTACATAACAAAACGGGGCCAAGAAATTTCTCACACAAAACTTAAAAAATATTGTCATTCCTACACCAGTGTGTCAGAAGCTGTACAGTAAAGAGTAACATGTATGAGCAACAGTATACAGATTCTTTCAACTAAGGCTTCTGGTGGATAGTAACTGAGCTTAATGACCAGCTAAAATCTGTTCATTGGTAAATATGAAACTGGCTGATATTTCTGTTTTGGCAGTACGAGCTACATGGCTAATGATATAGTGAGTATGGAAAGCAACCACTTCGGCACAGCATTTTTTTCATAAAGTTGAGAGTTATTGTTATACCTTTTTTCCCACCTATAACAACAGATGAATTTTAAAAAACACATAGCTATGCCCTATATTTTTCAGACATAGCTATCATCAGTTTTCATAAAGGCTACACACAAAATTTATGCTTCACTTCCCAAAATTCAGTCTTCTACTCACCATATATGAACTTAAAACATGAGAAAAGAATGCCATTTTCCATTAGTCCTAACACTCAAACACATCCCACGCAGGTTTTTACTCAGACTTGGCTTAAGCATACTTTCCTTGTCTGGATGCGTATGGCACAGTTGAGAACGTGAAAAGGAGATAAAAAGCATGTCGGAAAGCTAGCCTGTTCTTATGCTCCTGTACCTCCACCTGGCATCGAGCAAGCCCCGAAACGTGTTCCTTCTCCCAGTCACAAAACAAACCTGGATAAAAGCATCAGTCCATGAGCAGAGCAATAAATATTAATTAGATAGTGGTAAATCAGTGATGAAATAAACTATTTGGGGGATTGAAACTGTATGAAAAAACACAGTCCCAAACTTTTAAAAATAAATTACAGTAAGAAGTACTGTAACTGGATCACTATCACTATTATGTGCTTGGGTTTGTTTGTTTATTTTTTTACTCTGAACAGCAATTCTAAAGCCTACAGCAGTTTATGCTCCTTTACACCTGTAACGTTGTTACTACCCGTGTTACTGATGTGTGCTAAACATAGCGGCTTTTTCACGGGAAGACACAGAAATTAGAGTAATTTCATCAGTTTTGTCATTTCTTGTGCTTCTAATGCGCTGTTACCAGCTGTGAGCACTTAAACGAACAGATAAACAAATGGAAACATAAAGTCCCCTCAAGGAGCTGCAGGTTTTCCCTTCTCTTCGCCAGACTCGCAGCGCTGCGCCCC
>NW_010314959.1:0-216 GCF_000700745.2 Antrostomus carolinensis | reverse complement strand
AGCCCCAAGGACCCCCCCCACCCCGACAGCGCCCCCCAGCCAATCCATGGTCAGGATCCCCCCACTGCCCAGCCAATCAGTGCCCGGGATCCCTCCCACAGCCCCTGACGCCCCGCCCGGTGCCAGCAGAGGGGGGTGCCCCGCGGGAGTGACGCGTGTCCCTGTCCTTGTCCCCGCAGAGAGCGGCCCCGAGGATTTCTACAGGCGGCTGGCGGG
>NW_010314957.1:0-777 GCF_000700745.2 Antrostomus carolinensis | reverse complement strand
GTGGTGTCTGGCTGCCGGCTGAGTTAAACTCCTACAACCAACCTCACCTTTAGGTCTTACTCAGGAGTTCAAGTCGGAACTCGAGGTTCAGTTGTAGGATGATCTCTGGGTTGGAATTCACATCTCCCAACCCCAAACCCACATCCGTGTCCCCCAGTTTGTAGTTTCTCACGAGGCCAAAATGATTTCTGTGCCCTGGACATCAGCGGTTTCACGAGCATCGTGCAGTTCACACCTTGCAGGACTGAGTTGGACAGACTGGGGCTGTACTGGGCAGACTGGGGCTGTCCTGGGCAGACTGGGGCTGTACTGGGCTGTGCTGGGCAGACTGGGGCTTTGCTGGGCAGACTGGGGCTGTGTGGGGTCGACTGGGTTTGTACTGTGCAGACTGGGCTTGTACTGGGCAGACTGGGGATGTACTGGGCAGAATGGAGGCATTCTGGGTAGACTGGAGATGGGTTGAGCAGACTGGAGCTGTATTGGGCAGACTGGGCTTGTGCTGGGCAGACTGGAGCCATACTGGTCACACAGGGGCTTGTACTGGGCAGACTGGAACTGGGTTGGGTAGACTGCATTTGTACTGGGCAGACTGTGCTTGTGCTGGGGAGACTGGTGCTGTACTGGTCATACTGGTCCCATCCCATTCCTCCTCTCTGGGTGCCAGCCTGGCTGTGGGGCACCTGCAGCTGCTCTTGGAGGGTGTGTGGGGCGATGCTGCCCTAGATGGGGCGTCCCGTGGGGCAGCCATGGGGTGAGCGCCTGGGCCCGGCTGGCCCA
>NW_010314956.1:1718-2826 GCF_000700745.2 Antrostomus carolinensis | reverse complement strand
GGGTTCAGCCCCATAGCTCTGGCAGGACTCCCCCCTCAATCCCCCCGGCCAGCACAGCTCTGCCCCATCAGTCCCCCCCATCCTTTGGGACCCCCACACTGGGGCTCACCCCTGCTTCTCCCCACAGTGCGGCTCTGCCGAGTACATGGCCCCGGAGGTGGTGGAAGCCTTCAACGAAGAGGCGTCCATCTACGACAAGCGCTGCGACCTGTGGAGCCTGGGTGTCATCCTGTACATCATGCTGAGCGGTTACCCCCCCTTCGTGGGCCACTGCGGCTCCGACTGTGGCTGGGACCGGGGCGAGGCATGCCACACCTTTTTTTTTTCAGGAACCCCGGCACCGCCGAAACCTGCCTCTGGTTTGGCAGCACCACTCTTGGCTCAACCCCTTTTATTTCTCCCCCCACCCCAGAACATGCTCTTTGAGAGCATCCAGGAGGGGAAGTACGAGTTTCCCGACAAGGACTGGGCACACATCTCCTTTGGAGCCAAAGATCTCATCTCCAAGCTGCTGGTGAGAGATGCCAAGAAGCGGCTCAGCGCGGCCCAGGTCCTGGAGCACCCCTGGGTGCAGGGGGTGAGTGCTGCTGTCCCCCCCCAATTCATCCTCCACTACCAAAAGCCAGGGTGGGGGACACCCCATGGGTGCTGGCTCTAACCGGCTGCGTTTCGTTGCAGTGCGCCCCAGATAACACCCTGCCGACCCCCATCATCCTGCAGAGGTGAGTGTGGGGGGGACATGTCCCAGCCCCCCAAATCCTGGCTCCTTTCCCCCATGGGCTGCTCTCCGCTCTGCTGCAGCTCTTGCTGTCTGGGCAGCGGTTAGAGCACAAAATTTGGGTTAAAGCCACATTTTTGGTGCCTGGCAGGTCTGGTGTGGCACACACACAAGGGGGGACACCCTGATATTTCACCCCAACCTCCCTCCAGCCCCCCACATCCCACCCTGAGCCCCTGCCTCCCCCGCAGGAACAGCAGTGCCAAAGAGCTCACCTCCTTCGCCGCCGAGGCCATCGCCGTCAACCGCCAGCTGACGCGGCACGACGAGGATGAGGAGGAGGAGGCGGAGGAGGAAGCACGACCCATCATCATCAAAGCTACCTCACGG
>NW_010314956.1:1346-1684 GCF_000700745.2 Antrostomus carolinensis | reverse complement strand
CAGAAGAGCAGCTTGGCCAAGACGGTGGCTGCCGGGCAGCACCTGGTGGCCCCGTTGGTCCTGGTGGCCGACCAAGCCTGAGCTGTGCCCCTCGGACCTGCTGTACCCCATGTCCCCTCTCCTCTTCCTTTCTTTCTCCCCCTCCCACCGTTTCTGGCTGGTGACAAGATCAGGACTCGTCCCTGTGGCTGGTTTCCAAGGTTTTGCTGATCTTGTAGGTCTGGAGGTGGGAGGGTTTGTTTAAGATCACTTTTTTTTTTAAGGTATTAAGCGTGAGGTTGCTTCACCCAGGGCACACTCAAGGACATCTGACAGACACACGGACTTTTGTTTCCCAA
>NW_010314956.1:445-1318 GCF_000700745.2 Antrostomus carolinensis | reverse complement strand
CCCCCAGACACCAAAGGACTCTTTGTATCCGCGGCTGCTTTGACGATTTCAGCTCATTTCATACTGTGAACAAAAGACCCTCGGTCGCGTTTTCACCAACGGGAGTCGCGTTTTAACCTCACCCCTCCCCTCGGAGCTGCAGGTCTTTCTCCGATGTTGGGGTTGATCCCACAGAACACCCCTCCTGGGGGTCCAGGAGGCACCTCCTGGGTGCGGGGAGCCCCTCCGTCCCGTGCTCGGCGGTGTCCCCAGCTGTGCTTCGGGGGGATGCGGTGGGTGTTGTGCAGGGAACTGCTCAGGCCGGGGAGAGACGGTGCCAGCGAGGGAGCAATGTCCCATCCCACCGAGCTGCCCTCTCTCCTTGGCAGCCAGCTTCCAGAATAAGCTATTCACCTTCCTTTTTTTTTCCTTTTTTCTTTTTTTTTAATTATTGTTGGTTTTAAACTGCGAGCTGTGCTTCTCTGCAGGGCACGGAGAAATGTCTTCCTTTCCTCCCACGCTCCAGCCGGCGGCTCCCCGGGGGTAAGGTCAGAGCCGGGGGATGCACAGGCGTCTGGGGCCGTGTTCTTGTGCCAGGTTGGGTGTTGCACCCCTGTTTTTTTTGGAGGGGCTGCTCACCAGTGGCTGGGTCCTCGTGGAGGGCAAGGGGGGGTGAGGTGTTTCCAGGGGGGGTTTTTTGGCTGGAGAAGCCAAAAATCCCCCTCTGGGATAGCGGGGTGCTGTAGGGGATGCAAAGGACGCCCCTTGAAGAGCGTTGGGACCCGCTGCAGGGCGGTGTGACCTGGTGTGGCTTCGGGCTGGCCCCAAGCCTGCCGTGGTGGGAGGGTCTGGGGGTGCCGGGTGCCCCGGGGATGCCGGTGGGCGACCAGCCGG
>NW_010314956.1:0-356 GCF_000700745.2 Antrostomus carolinensis | reverse complement strand
GGCACAGGGGGAGCAGCCTGGGAGGGTTGGGGATGTGGGGCTGGAGGGTTTGGGGTCAGGGCAGGTCTGATGGGTGGCTGGGGAGCGCTGGGCATGCGTGTTCACACGTGTGCATGCGTGTCCGTGTCATGTGTGTTCATGTATGTGCGTACATGGAGTTGCACTTTCCTCAGAGCTTGCTTTGGGGAAGGGAGGGAACGCCCGTGGGGAAGGACTTGGGATGCTGAATCGGGATGAGGTCCCTGGTTGATTTTTGGGGCTGGATCTGTCCGAGGGAGCAGTGCCCGTGCTCGGAGCTGGGCTGGTGTCCAGCTCCTCCAAACACCCCCTGCCCTGAGCCAGGCAGCAAACCTCTG
>NW_010314955.1:9849-12172 GCF_000700745.2 Antrostomus carolinensis | reverse complement strand
ATTGGAAGGTGCTATAAGATCTCCCCAGAATTCAATTCAATTCGACCCATCCAACCGCATCCTTGCGGGACCATCCCACTGCGGCACGGCCGGCACGCCGGAGCTCGGATGTGCCCTCACAGGTGCTGTACAAACAAAATGCAAGGTAAGAAAAATGGCATTTCTTCCACTTCCCAGCTTTAACATTTCCAGGTTTGTCATCTATTTATAAACACAATAAAATCTCTCTTTAAAATAAAAAATGGAGTCGGCTCAGAGAGTTTCAGAGCAGGGGGCTAAAACACTCCGCAGCACGGCAAATCGACCCTTGGGAAAAGCCACCAAATCCAAGATTAACATTCACTTTAAAACCATAAATAGATTATAGAGCTACTGCTTCTCATTTGGAAATGCAGGGCCAAATTCAGTTCTGGATTAACTCCACTGTTGAAACAGAATTACCCCAGGAACACTTTTGATCCATAATATCATTTTCAAAGGCTTTTTCCTAAGCGGCAGGCAGAGAGTTCAAGATAACTGTCTCGAAAATGGTATTTAATTCAGAAGAACGTGCCAAGCACATTTCTCAGTGAAACAAGGTATAATCAGATTCAAAGCCATTAAGTGGAGCAGTCACCTCTGAAGGTCACCTGGGCTCTCCCCTGCCCGTAGCGAGGCCATGTGTGACAGCCACGTCCCCAGCGTTCCCCCGGCCACGGCCGCCGCGCCGGCTCACAGCCCCGAGCTGCTCCAAGGGGCTTCCAGAAGCTGCCGACAGCAAAACCCACTCGCAAAACCTGCGAAACTTGGCACGAAGTCTGGGAGCTTTATTTTGGCAACGGTGGTTGACCCCCAGGTTTGTCCCCAGGGACAGCCCTGCTCTGGCTCAGTACCCAGAGGAATCACTGGCACCTCCAGAGGACAGGGGATGATTCCAGCCCCACTCTCCCTTCTTGGCTTTTTTGCCACCCTGGATGCATTTGCACTCGGATGCACTGAGTGTTTGCCATTCAGGTTCACTCATGGGGCTCAGCACCGGGAACCCCCAGCTCGCTCCACACTCCCCAACAAAAAATATCTAACAGATCACTCAGCTGGGACCTGTCTCCACCCCTGCAGTCACCCTCTGTCCCCAGGATCTGCTCCCGCTCGGCAGGAGCCAGGCACGGAGCGGTGTTATGTGAGCAGAGCAGGAATAATTCTGACAGCCCTGCCCGGCTCTATTCACCACGGGCAAATAAATCTGCTGGAGTCAATTAATAAAATACTGCTTCTCAGCTCCTCCTCTGCCATCATGACTCATTCATAGCAAAAAGCCGGCATTGTCCGCACTCTGGTATTACACTTTAATTGCAATATTGCATGGCTGGTTTAGTCACATACTGAATTGAGTTGTAACACATTCACAGGGTACACACACGCCTGAAAAAGATTTGGCTGCTCCAAAAGTGGATGGGGAAAGAGCCTGGATATCAAGGGGAAAGCAGGTTATAGCGGATACACTGCAAACACACACGGGATCCAAATATGAAGATGAGAACTTCTGTGGAGAACCATCAGCTCAGCAACGCCATGCTAGCCCATAAACCTCAAAGAGTAAAATCAGCCCCCAAAATCAGGAAATGTGCTTGGAAACCCCCGGATCTATTTAGAAATCATAAGATCTACTAAGTTACAAGAAGCACCTCTGGTTGGGGGTCTTTGTCGACCAGCGTTTGAACTTTGAGTGTCTATTTAAGGTCTTCTCCATAACCACGAAGGCCACCGCTGTGCCAGGTGTTGGCAATCCCCCTGCCCCGCTGGCGAGGGACCAGCTCCTCCAGATGCAAACGCCCCTGTTTTGGGGAAGGTATTAGTCAGTGCAACGTGAAAGTTTGGGAATCACAGCCCATGCTGGATAGCGTGACTGAGCACAGCAACGTGTCCCACAACTGAAAGCTTCTGGTCAGAAGATGAACTAAATCAGGGATGGAGACAAGATATTTACATGCCAAAAAGGTTCTGCTGCACATCTGGCTCCAAACCACCCCGAGGGATCGCGCTGCTGGGACCTTCCCAGCCCCTGAGACACACCCAGAGGATGTGGGGCTTGCAGGATGCTGCCACGATGGGCACATCCAGCAAAACCGAGGTGCAGCCGGTGCCCCGGCACAGACCAGGGCTGCTCCACATGCCCCTCGGGCAAACACCACTGTGGGCAGAACTGATGGTGGTGAAACACTGCAAATACAGGCTTTTAAACCCATTTTTTAAAGTCCTGCTGCTACGCCAGAGAAATGCAAACTGCTATGCTGGCAGGAGTTAAAATCCAGAGAAAAGGGAGTGATGACATGGGCCGGGGTTG